>NC_140166.1:118211571-118222027 GCF_963971535.1 Notolepis coatsorum
AACACATAGACACTGTGGTAAAAAAAGGCAAAGCAGTGCCTCTATCACCTGAGACAATTAAGGAAGTACAGAGTATCGGGGATGATAACCCAGATAGCAAAAGGTGTTAATTCAATGTTGATTTATGGTCACAATGCTTGATTTTTGGTTAAGGTCGACGATTGATGTTGAATCACCCATTAACCGCTAAAGCAATTGACTAATGTTGAAAACATATCATTGAATCAATATTGTTTTGTGGTTGCATTTTAATGATTGAAATGCCAATATCTAATAAATGTTGAATCAACGTATGGCTGCTGCTCAACGTATGCTGTCGTCATTGTCTCATCACCCAGACTGCACTGCACTTGTGCCCCGCCTCCCAGAATGCACCTGTGCGGCAGCTTCCTGGCAGCTAACTACCTCATGTCTCCATTGTCTCTCTGCATGGTGAGTACTGCATGGCAATAATGTCGATTATGTTGTATGTTGTATGTATGCTTTCGATTGCAAACGCCAGTGGAGTAGTGCCGTGTTCGTTTTTACATGGTAGAGAATATTATATTAACCGTTATGCATGCCTGCTAGCTGAAGCTATGCATGTTAATGTTCAGGGGAACACGACGATGCACAGTGGTTTTTTAGGAGCCCAGGCTCAAAACAGCTCGAAATCTTGAGGTAGAAAAATGCTGTTTTTGAGGACTTGATTAGAAATACAAAACAATGAATACAAAAAATATATATATTACAGAGGTGTTCCATAGACTCACAGGAATTGTGTAAAAGTGCCCAAATAGTGAAAGAAATAGTAAAATAGTTCCCCTTTAATCAGGACCCTCCCCCCTTTTTTCTTTCTTTTTCCAGAATCACGTACCAGTTTCAAGAAGCCGCACGTTGCAGCAATTGAAGCAAAGACCTGTTCTAGCCAAGTAAATACCACAATTTATGTACCATTACATTGACTATATAGTTAGACGTTTGGTTATATGTATGGTATTTTCTAATGAACAATATAACAATAATATAATAATGGACTCTCTTGATATTGATCAAAATGTAGAATTATGCAAGCGTTTCACCCTGCACATTGCAATGCAGCACATTAATCAGGACCCTCCCCCCTTTTTTCTTTCTTTTTCAAGAATCACGTACCAGTTTCAAGAAGCCGCGCGTTGCAGCAATTGAAGCAAAGACCTGTTCTAGCCAAGTAAATAGCACAATTTATGTACCATTACATTGACTATATAGTTAGACGTTTGGTTATATGCATGGTATTTTCTAATGAACAATATAACAATAATATAATAATGGACTCTCTTGATATTGATCAAAATGTAGAATTATGCAAGTGTTTCACCCTGCACATTGCAATGCAGCACATTAATCAGGACCCTCCCCCCTTTTTTATTTCTTTTTCCAGAATCACGTACCAGTTTCAAGAAGCCGCATGTTGCAGCAATTGAAGCAAAGACCTGTTCTAGCCAAGTAAATACCACAATTTATGTACCATTACATTGACTACAGCACCTCATCACTATGTCATCTTATTCTCGGGCTAAAAGACGTAGAGTCAACAAATTACTGAGAGAGACAGAGCAGGCTATCCTCACTGATTATAAGTTAATTGTTGCTGCTAATTCAAGGACAAACCATCACTCTTTAGAGAACTACAACACCCCATCTGGTGTTTCACAGCGTAGACAGATGGCCGGCGATGACGGGCAGCTTATGAAAGGCAAGTCTATTGGACATGGTGTAATTCCTCGTGTGATTTGCTGCTTATTTTTATTTCTCACTTAATGATTTTAACTCTTCTTCTGAAGACCTTACCATCCAGAAGAATAATTCAATGCTGGCTGAATTACTTGTCGTGGTGAAGGATCTATCGAGAGATGTGCAGTTCATCAAGACCGAGTTGGCTGAGGGCAACATATCTGGTGGGACCAGGGGACACGGCGTGGCCACCACAACCACTATGCTCCCCTTCCAGCTGCCAATCGCCAGTGAACAAGACTTCAATGAGGCAGAATCATTACTGATGGAGCAATCAGTCAGTCAAAAGATGGTAATTTATTGAACTGCATTCATTTATCAAATGTAGATCGTTTCAGTGTGGTCTTGTTCAGGGGAAAAATGTGTTTAGCACTTTCTAGTTCAAAACGTGTTAGAGCTTGTATATCTGCTATTTATGAAACGTTTTGAAATTGTTCAAATATACCGTTTACATATGGACAGGAGGGTTAATGTGGTTAAACCTAATGACTGGCATGGGCTGGAATATCAGTGCATGCATAAAGTGTGTGTATAAACAAGTTGGTTGCTCTGTGTTCATAAAATAAACGTTATGCTGTTTCTAACGCAGGGCCTTCATTTTCTTCTCTCTGATTTAGATTTCTCGCCTGGCTTTGGTAGGAGGCACCAATTCAGAGAACCTGATCAGACTGATGTTGAAAACTGCTATGACCAACGCCCTGGCCAGTGGGTTCAACTGGGCTGGAAAGAAAGACAAGCGTTGTTCAGAAAGCAAGAAGCCATTCAAGCACACCACACTACAAGCCTGCATGTTTGGTGAGCTTCCTCCCCTGCAAACTACTTCATAGGTTAAGTTTAGGTAGTGAGGTGGTGATGCTGGTGATTCAGAATATAATTTTATAATTACAAAAACTTAAAAAAAAAGTGTTATGTTGGAATAAAGTGATGAAAGTGCAACCTATAAGAAATGGACAACGTAATTGAGCTTTAGAGGTGCATGGATACACATTGTATTGCCTAGATGGTGTCAGGCTAGGCGATTGCTTAATTCTCTTTCCTGTCCAGTCTAACTGGATGCTGACTGTAGCTTGTTACTGTAGACCTACAGAGTGAGTAATTGAGTGATTAAAAAAAATCGCACTCGTGTGAAGTGAGGGCCGGGTGCTCTTATCATCGTACATCATCTCACCCACCTCTCTTCCTCCCTTTTTTATTTTTGTGTCTATCAGCTGCTGCTCGACAGTTTGACCCCAAGCTGACCGACCAGGACTACAGCGAAACTGTCAAGAAGTGGCTTTGTTATGCGCCAGACCGGGAGGGAGGCATCTCAAGGAACCGAAGTGACCCAAACTTAAGTCAAGCGAACCAGAGTCAAACTTAGGGTACCCCAGCACAGCACAGCACACACACACTGTTTCCCTGGTTCATACAGTACAAGGAATTACCCTGGCATCTACTTGAATGACTTATGCTGCTTCAGCCTGTTCTTGGAACCGAAGTGACCCAAACTTAATTGTCAAGCGAACCAGAGTCAAACTTAGGGTACCCCAGCACAGCACAGCTACCCCAGCACAGCACAGCACACACTGTTTCCCTGGTTCATACAGTACAAGGAATTACCCTGATGGACACTGTTCTTCCATGGACGGCATCTACTTGAATATGCTGCTTCAGCCTGTTCTTGGAACCGAAGTGACCCAAACTTAATTGTCAAGCGAACCAGAGTCAAACTTGGGGTACCCCAGCACACTGTTTCCCTGGTTCATACAGTACAAGGAATTACCCTGGACACTGTTCTTCCATGGACGGCATCTACTTGAATGACTTATGCTTCAGCCTGTTCTTGCAGTGTTTATTTTTTTATTTTTTATTTTAACCTTTATTTACCCAGGGTAGGTTCGCTGAGCACAGATGCTCTTTTTCAGCTACGCCCTGCTTCACATTCACAGAGTTCCATTCACACCTGGGAGCTGCCCAGGCCTAACAAAATTAATAGTTGGTTTCAGGTTGCCGACCGACCCTGCCGATTTAGGTGCGACCCAATATATTTTATGAGTTTTTAGAAAAAATTATAAAAATAAAAAAAAAACGTTTTTTTTTTTTTTTTTTTTATATAAAGTTTCATAGAAATCTTAGTCAAACATTTAGTATTATGGATATTAAACATGCTGGCAGAGTACATGCATCCATGTTGTTGTGAACATTTTAATTAAATAAAGAAATTCCCTATCCATAGTCGCCGTGGGAAAGAATAAAATAAAAAAATAAAATAAAATAAATTCCCTACCTACCCATGGCCAAACTGACAACCAACCTGAAACCAACTATTAATTTTGTTAGGCCCCAGTACAACCACAGTCTGACACTGTTGGCCACTGAGCAACTCCACTGGAGCAGTTGGGGGTTTAGTGCCTTGCTCAAGGGCACTTCAGCAGTTGGTGTTAAGGGTATGGGAGAGAGTTATATGGGAGAGAGTTATAGAAACATTAGGGGTGTAACGGTACACAAAATCCACGGTTCGGTACGTACCTCGGTTTTGAAGACACGGTTCGGTATTATTTTCGGTACAGTGGGGGGGGGGGGGGGGGGGGTAATAAAAAAAATTGCTTTTCATTTATCTATTTTAACTGTATTAAACAATATAAAACGAATTGGCCATAATTGACTGAGCAAACTAATGCTTACTGCTGTAACCTACTAATAACACTTAAGTACACCTGAAGATTATTATATAGCAGATGCCTTGGAGGATAAGTCGTGGACAACTGTATATCATCTAAGCTCCACTGTGTTTAAATTCAAATCCTATGCCATTGTTTATATTTAACCCTTGTGTCTGAAAACTAAAGTATTATACTCTTATTAGGGGACTAAATTGAAAAACTCCATAAAAGATTATGTTGAAATAATTTCCCACTTTCTTTTCCATAAATATTTTATTCAACTTCAGCCCTGATCATAACCATTTTTTATATTATTTTTGTAATGAAATACTCCCACTTTTCTGAAAAGAGTTGTTAAATATGACAAAAAAAAGAATATGTGGTGGTTATGATCGGGCTGAAGTGGAATAAACAATTTATGAAGAGTAAAAAAAAAATACAAGATAATTAAAAGATTATGCCACATATTATGTTGGCTCATCACTGCAAAGTTATCAAACAAATACGAATCTGATCAGACACAAGGGTTAAGTTGTTGTTCCCTTTCTAATTTCCTCAAACATCTAGTCTAGTTAATATGATCAATATTATTTGACAATTGATGCTTTTTGTTGGACATTTCAGTCAGTAGTGAGCTCATACTTTGAGCTCATAAATTTATAGTTAAAATGATTGCATTCTTGTCTTCGTTGTGCATGAATGCGTGTGCTCACCACACACAATATGTGTGTCACTATTCTGGCAGTGGCTATATTGTTAATGAAAGCCTGTTATAAGGTCTGTTATTTGTTTTTTGTAAAAAGTTTTAGTCACTGGAAGTTCTGATACCCTAGAAAAAAAAAAAATCATTTTAAAAGCCATGTTGTCATTTTTGTTCACACATTTTTGGAAATATGGTCATATAAGAATTGTTTTATTATTTATTTAACAATAGTGTGTTTAACAGCAGGAAAAAAACATGTAATGTTATGATGTATACATATCAGCAGCAATATTTTAATGTAAAATGTACATTATTCAGTATTGATTCCTTAACTTTACAAGTTACAAGTAGATGTACAAGTTACAAATGTACAAGTAGAGTACCATTTAGATTATGGTTGAATAAACATTGATGTCTAACATTGATTCAATATAAAATCAACTAAAATGTGCATGTAGATTACCATTTAGATTATGGTTGAATAAACATTGATGTCTAACATTGATTCAATATAAAATCAACTAAAATGTGCATGTATATTACCATTTAGATGATGGTTGAATCAACATTGATATAGTATCAGCTATGGTTGACACCTAACGTTGATTCAACGTTAGGGTCATAGACAACGATCTATATAATTTAGATGTCAGGCTTCAACATAGATTCAATATTTCTGCTGAACCCTATTTCAACGTTGATTCACTCATTTTTTGCTATCTGGGAATCCACTCCTTATACTCCGGGGCTGTGGACAGCATCCTGACTGGGAACATCACTGCCTGGTTTGGAAACTGCACTGCCCAGGACAGGAAGGCCCTACAGAGAGTGGTGCGCTCAGCTGAGCGTACTACCGGTATTGCACTACCACCCCTGCAGGACTTATACAACAGGAGGTGCACATCCAGAGCCTGCAGAATAATGAAGGACCCTCACCACCCCTGTTCAAGCTGCTGCAGTCAGGCAAGCGCCTCCGCATACATGCAGCAAGAACAGAGAGACTCAGGCTCAGCTTCTTCCCCCAGGCCATCAGAACACTGAACACTGATCTCTCCACACACACCACACATTCTGCACTCTCTCACACACAAACACACCATAGGTCACTTTAATCACGTGAGAAGAGGTCACTTTAAAGGAAAGAAAAAAGTTCACTTTAAAGGCAAACAACAAAACATAACTGGATGTTTTTGTATAGTATAGTTAGGATAGTATAGTGACATAGGGTAGAACTGTATATTGTATAGAAGTGTACTGTAGATAGGACTCATTGCCTTTTGTATTTTATCTGCCTATTTTTATCATGTCTATTTTATTCTATTATTATTATTTGTATTTTTTGCACAATCGAAGCAGCATGGCCACCTTCATTTCACTATATGTCTTGTATATGTATGTGATGAATAAACCTCTTGAATCTTGAGATCATCACAAATCCACTGAAAAAGGATGAAAAGATCAGTTTTAGGATTATGTGAATCGATTAGATTAAAATTAAATCATTAGATATATATTTTGCCTATACACTTTCCAACCCCTAGTGGTTATTGATCATTGGTGTTGATATATCTGTGTTTCCCCTGTTTGACTGATGTCTAATCATCAGTGACCCCTGCATCTTCATGATTTAAAGGCCAATTCAGATTTATTTTGAACCATTTCAACATTCACATGCATTATTAAAGAGTTTGCTCTGTAGATGGAAAATGTTCTCTTTTCACCCATTATAACTCAGAATATAGGTCCATTGTAACTCAGAATATAGGTCCATTATAACTCAGAATATAGGTGCATTGTAACACAGAATATAGGTAAATTGTAACTCAGAATATAGGTCCATTGTAACTCAGAATATAGGTCCATTGTAACTCAGAATATAGGTCCATTGTAACTCAGAATATAGGTCCATTGTAACTCAGAATATAGGTCCATTATAACTCAGAATATAGGTCCATTGTAACTCAGAATACAGGTCCATTGTAACTCAGAATATATGTCCATTATAACTCCGAAAGTAGGTCCATTGTAACTCAGAATATAGGTTCATTGTACCTCAGAATATAGTTCCATTATAACTCCGAAAGTAGGTCCATTGTAACTCAGAATGTAGGTCCATTGTAACTCAGAATATAGGTCCATTGTAACTCAGAATACAGGTCCATTGTAACTCAGAATATATGTCCATTGTAACTCAGAATGTAGGACAGAATGTAGGACCATTGTAATTGTAACATTGTAAAGGGATGGTGCCAGGAGAACAGACTCTCCCTGAACGTCAGCAAAACAAAGGAGAGGATTGTGGACTTTAGGAGGTCGGGGGTCAAGGACTACAGCCCCCTCAGCATCGACGGGGCACTGGTTGAGAGAGTGAACAGTTTTAAGTACCTCGGAGCCCACATATCCGAGTACTTGACATGGACCACACACATTGACAGTGTTGTGAAGAAGGCACGACAACGCCTCTACTTCCTCAGGCGCCTAAGGAAGTTCAAAGTCAGTCAGAAGATCCTTAAGAACTTCTACTCATGTACAATAGAGAGCATCCTGACTGGCAACATCACCTCCTGGTTTGGGAATAGCACTGCACAAGACCGAAGCAGACTACAAAGAGTGACACGTTCAGCGGAACGCACAATTGTAGGGGGGCTTCCCACCCTCCAGAACATCTACAACAAGCGGTGCAGGGGTAAGGCTAAGAGAATCATCAAGGACTCCAGCCACCCGAACAACTGCCTCTTTGAACTGCTGCGGTCAGGCAAGCGATACCGGAGTCTCAAGGCGAGCACAGAAAGACTCAGAAGAAGCTTCTATCCCCAGGCCATCATGCTGCTCAACGAACAATAAACACTATGCAACAACCATCAAATGCACACAGCACACACAGCACACACATCCACACGCACACACTCACTTTAAACAAACAACACACTGTAGCACCCACTCTCCACACTTTAGATCACCTAATCACACTTTATATTTATTGGTAAAGGATTTGCACTACAACTCGTACACCTTACTGTAAATTGTACCTAAATTGTACCTCATGCCATTTCTGCTTTGCACTATATAGCATTGTATATTAGTATATTGCATAGTATATTGTATATTGTATGGTAACTCAGTTACTTCTAGTCTGCATCGAACATTGTACATATGTCTATACTGAACACTGGGACCTCTATTTTTACTTCTTTTTACATGCTACTTTATTTTATTCATACTTATCTTGTCTAGCACAGTCTCTGGAGCGTAACAGTAAGAAGCATTTTGTATACAAGTATTCTGTACTTCTGTATGAGAACTATTAAAGAAACTTGAAACTTGAATATATGTCCATTATAACTCAGAATGTAGGACCATTGTAACTCAGAATATAGGTCCATTGTAACTCAGAATATAGGTCCATTGTAACTCAGAATATAGGTCCATTGTAACACAGAATATAGACCACAAAATACTAAAGTTAGGTAATGTATGGGGCCAACATAAACTCAGGAGCCAGGAAACACATTACACATCAATTGTACAGTAAAATAAATCCGCAAAAATAAGTATTTCTTATTATATTATTATTATGATTTACATTTGATGATGATGATGATGATGATGATGATGATGATGATGATGATGATGATGATGATGATGATGATGATGATGATGATGATGATGATGGTCACCTGCTATGTTATTATCATATTATAGATTTCTTTAAATAATATTTGTTCAGCCCTGATGTCCCCCCCCCCCCCCCCCCTCTCTATTCCCTCCAGGGGTTAATAGAGGAGACACCCTCCTTGCATTGGTGAGTTGCTAACAGCATCCACAACATAAACCACTGGTCATATATACTGCCCCCTCCCACACACACACACACACACACACACACACACACACACACACACACACACACACACACACACACACACACACACTCACACACACACACACACACACACACACACACACACACACACACACACACACACACACACACACACACAAACACACACACACACACACACACACACACACACACACACACATACACACCACGCCTGCACCAAGCTTGACCATCTCATAGGGAGAGAAAGGGGAGGAAGAGAGAGAGGGAGAGGGGGGAGAGATAGGGGGGAGTGAGAGAGGGAGGGAGAAGAGAGAATGATATAGGGAGCGATAGGGAGGGAGGGAGTGAGGGGGGGAGAGGCAGGGAGAGAGATGGAGGGAGGGAGAAGAGATAAGGGTAGAGGGAGAGAGCGGGAGGGAGGGAGAGAGGGGGGAAAGAGTAGAGGGAGAAAGAGAGATAGGGAAAGAGAAAGAGAGAGTGAGAGAGAGAGAGAGAGAGAGAGAGAGAGAGAGAGAGAGAGAGAGAGAGAGAGAGAGAGAGAGAGAGAGAGAGAGAGAAGGCCGAAGATATAGGGAGGCGAGCAGGTGAAGGGGTTAGGGGTGGAGGGAGGTGAGGTGAGGAGGAGGAGGAGGAGGAAGGTTACGGTTGCAGCTCTGCTGTAGCTCCTCTCAGGGAGAGCATGGGGGGGGGGGGGGGGGCTGGGGGGCCCATCTCGAGGCGTTATTGATTTCTATCCAGCCTGCTCTTTGTCAAATATCAGATAGAGGAGAGCCCTGTGGACCTCCTCACCTTTTAAAAGCACACAGAGCCTTTTATGTGCTGAATGGGGGCGTTTGTGTACGTGTAATAGCTCTGTGCGTGTGTGTGTCTCTGTGTGTACGTGTGTGCATGTGCGGTGTGGTGTGTTTACGTAGACGTATGTATAATGGGTGTGTGTGTGTGTGTGTGTGTGTGTGTGTGTGTGTGTGTGTGTGTGTGTGTGTGTGTGTGTGTGTGTGTGTGTGTGTGTGTGTGTGTGTGTGTGTGTGTGTGTGTGTGTGTGTGTGTGTGTGTGTGTGTGTGTGTGTGTGTGTGTGTGTGTGTGGGTGTGTGTGTGTGTGTGTGTGTGTAGGTGTGTGTGTGTGTAGTCATACACCTGTATGTGCTTCTAGTTAATATGTTTGTGTGTTAGTAAGTATTTGTTTTAATGTATGTGTGTGTGTACAGTATGTGTGTGTACTTATTTGTGTCCATATATGTGTATCTCTTTCTTTATGTACCATGTTGTCCCATATAGAAGTCTGATATATGAGGCCTCTGCCTCAATGATTACCATGATTGGACATATAAATCCTCCTCGATCCTGACCTTGGTTAACGTGGCCTTACTTTCAACCCTCTGAAACCTACAACCTACCAATTAGTCAGTGAATCATCCGACATTAACATCGCCGTCTTTTGAAGGCAGCAGTGGGCTCTGTTTTTAAGCTAGTGCCAAGTGATATCACATGAATCTTGAGATCGCAAGGAATCC
>NC_140166.1:118224727-118243048 GCF_963971535.1 Notolepis coatsorum
TGTGTGTGTGTGTGTGTGTGTGCGTGCGTGCATGCGTGCGTGCGTGTGTGCGTGTGTGCGTGCGTGTGGTTGTGCGTGTGTGTGTGTGTGTGTGTTGTGTGTGTGTGTGTGTGTGTGTGTGTGTGTGTGTGTGTGTGTGTGTGTGTGTGTGTGTGTGTGTGTGTGTGTGTGTGTGTGTGTGTGTGTGTGTGTGTGTGTGTGTGTGTGTGTGTGTGTGTGTGTGTGTGTGTGTGTGTGTGTGTGTGTGTGTGTGTGTGTGTGTGTCTGTGCGTGCGTGCGTGCATGCGGGGGACACACTGAAGAAAAAAGCAGACTTGTGCTTCCCACACTATGAGCGAGTGTATCTTACGAACCTGTGATTAAGAACGCTGTCAACTAAACACGGGGGAAACTGTGAAACCATATTAAAACATATGATCGCGCCGTAATTACATCAAAACCGGGACCGGGGCCGAAATGAAAATTACAAACGCATCATAATAGCTGTCGATTGTGATATCAATATTCTCTTACCCCGCTCCGAGGGCACGGGAATGTGCAATGCACATTTAATTAATTACATCGAAGCTTCATTATTTGGGAGACGGCTTTCGTTAAATTCTCACGGATTATGATAAATTGTGTTTACCAGCTATTGAGGAGGCACGGATGGGCTTATGAACTGTTAATCTGACACAGGGAGCTCTGGCAGGGCGAGTTACTCTCAGTTAGGAGGAGAAACGTGACCGAGAAGAGGAGAAAAACAGAGCAGAAAGATGACACAAACACACAGACTTCCTAGAAAGACATTTAAAGCTGGTTGTTTGCGTTTCTAAGAGGCCTATCTGATATATCGCAAGCCGGGAGTTATTTCAGTGCATTTCATAAACACTGGCGCCAGTGTGCCAGTTGTTGACATGTTCGAAGGAGAAATTAGTAGGCCTATTGAAAGGGGTTCGTTCCCTTAGAACATCTGTAGCCAAAAGACTGAATTATATCAAGACGTTACACAGCAGAGAATGAGTCTGCAGCAGCGTGCAGCTTATCCCACTGATCCACAGAACACTGTACATACCAGCATATACTATGGACTGCTCTACTGTATAATCCATATTGTGCTGATGGTCACAGAGGCGGCATTACCAGCTAGTTGTTTGTGAAATAACAACCATATGGGTAAGTCTGAAAACGGATTATTATGAATGAATCTCTGAATGATCATTGCATTTATATAGCGCTTTTCTAGACACTCAAGGGGCTTTACAGTGTAAGGTGGAAATTGCTTCCTTCACCACCATTGTGTAGCACAGGCCCATACAATGGCACCAGGCATTCATCACTTTACACAATGGCTGAACGGCTGGGGGATTGATATCAGCTAATTAAGGATATATTATGTATGTATAGGGGCGACAGTGGCTCAGGAAGTACAGCGGCCGTCTGGTAATTGGAAGGTTCCCGGTTAGATTCCGACTCCTCCCGGGCAGTGTGTCGAAGTGTCCTTGAGCAAGACACTTAACCCCTAATTGCTCCCCATGAGCAGGTTGGCACCTTGCATGGTTGCCTCCACCGTCGGTGTGTGAATGTGTGAGTGAATGGGTGAATGTGAGAAACAAAAATTGTAAAGCGCTTTAGATTAAATCGCTATATATAAATGCACCATTGACCATTTTACCATTTAAGGAGGTTAAGGTGGCCTTGATGTCAGAGACCTGATTGGGACTTTGGCCAGGAACGTCAGGGAACCCCCCTATACTCTTTATGATAGGTGCCCTGGGTTCTTGAACCACCAAATACATTTGGGACCTTGGTTTAACATCTCATCCGAAGGATTGCACTTGCAACCATACAGTGTCCCTATCAACAATATCCAATATCAAACAATATCTGAAATAAGAATAAATCTAAACCTAAACTTCTTGCTGTCAGGGGCGGTCAGGTGGCGTAGCGGATATTGCGCTTGTCACCAATGCAAGAGGCTGCGGTCTCGACTCCCGGAGTCAGCATTGCCTTGGCTTGGGCTGATCGCTATACTAACTCGTTTGGCTGGGTTAGGGGGAGGGAAGCCGTGGGTGGGAAACTGGCGTTGTGGACAGGTCACTACAGGTCAGGTCTGGGCGCTTGCTCAGCGGAGGCAGGACTTGAGGAAGGCAGCGTGACCTCCCACGCGTTACACTTCACCAATGAGAGCCCTCGCTGCCAGGTGAGAAGAGAGCCACTGGCTGTCGCCGCACCTGTCGGAGGAAGCGTGCGGATACTTCAGGGTTCCCTTGTACCGACCAGTAGGAGAACATGCGCACAACAACCAGGTAGGGGAGGGGGGGGCAATTGGCACAACGACTAAGTTGGGACGGGGAGAAAACAGAGAAAAATCGGAGAAAGAGAGATAAAAAAAAAAAAAAAGGTCTTGCTGTCTTTTTACTAATACTACTATACACTAGTAGTAGTAGTAGTAGTAGTAGTAGTAGTAGTAGTAGTAGTAGTAGTAGTAGTAGTAGTAGTAGTAGTAGTAGTAGTAGTAGTAGTAGTAGTAGTAGTAGTAGTAGTAGTAGTAGTAGTAGTAGTAGTAGTAGTAGTAACGGAACGTAGGCCAAATGCGTTCACATTTTTATAGGATTCTATCACATTTTCATAACAATAGCACCCTGCGCCGTTTTCATTGAGGTTTCTTACAAATTAACGATGCTCTATGTTGTCCTTTATATGCCGATTATCATTAGAATCTTAAATTGTACCATATGTCCCCCTTTAGACAACATATGTAACGCTACCAGCGCACTTTTGTTAAGATAATTAGTTGGCCATTCTCGGTCGCTATACCGAGGTCGCAGTATCGTTTAACGCTGTTCAGATCACGTCGGAGAATAATAGACACATCCCAGTGACCTGCGACCTGTGCTAACGCTCTTGGGAAATGCAGTGTTGTAGTTCTCAACATTTTCAGCCTTTAATTTTAAACCAATGCTGCCATCTACTGACAACAAAAAAGTGTTGTCTAATCGTCACCTTGAGAGCTACTTCCGTATACAGCGCCGCCCCAAACCCATTCTAGAGATTCCCACTTTTTGCTGGGAGTAGGGCGTGGCCGTATTTGGTCCCAGACAATAAGAGTGGCTGCAATTGGTCACTGTGACGTTAGTCATGTATAAAGTACAGGTACATTACAGTGTGATGCTTGGTTCATACTAGGGCTGACCCTTATTAGTCGATTAGTCGACTAATCGGTCGAAAGGAGCCGTAGTCGACTGCCAACCTTAGTCAAAAAAAATTTATTTCATTTTTTTATCATTCTTTCCAAAAGAAAAGAGGCCTAGAAGGATGGCTAACGCTAATGGCATGCATACCAGAGGCTAACTGCCTACGAGAACAGGCACAGATGCACTGAAAGAGGATTTCACCCATCTAATGAACACACTAGACTAGACAAATATCAAGATGTATCCATCAGTGGACCAATTGCATGCTTTTGCAGAGGACAAGAAGCCTTCAGTCGACTCCTTCAGACATTAAGCACCCCCCACAGTCCAAATGGAATACAAAAAATAATTTTTTTTTTTTTTTTTTTTTTTTTTTTTTTTTAATAGTCGACTAACAGCAAATTTTGGCCAATCATAGTCGACTATCCAAATCCTTAGGCGGGGACATCCCTAGTTCATACACATACAGCTCATTATAGTAATTGTTAACAGAACTCACTTCAAGGCGGCAATAATGTGGTCAAGAGGCATGGTTTCTATCTTGTGCCTGAACTGGGCCCCGTTCCATGTACGTGGTTCAACTAAGTCGATCAACATGTCCATTATCCAGCTTCAGTTAACCCGATGTTCAAAGCCGGGATTTTCCTGTTTCACAAAGGAGGATTCAGTCTCGTTAACTCAAGCCAGACTTGAGAGTCAGGCTCAAGTCAGGCTAGATGCGCGCTCCCGTTTTAGGTGGAAAGCCAGCACGTATCGATGGCAGAGACCCTGATTCTCAACGGCATTGATTGATTAATTGATTTAAGACTTTATTGACAGATTGCAATAGGCTCAATCGCCTCGCCGACAAGTTAAATGCGTTATCTATAGGCTAATTCTAAGTCCCTCATTACCTCAATCAATCAGATTATATTTCTTTAAACTTGCCTGCTGGATTGAATAATCAAATGAGATCTTGCTAGCGAAAATTATTAGTTAACTGTTATACAGAATTACGATACGGCTCTCTTACCCATTGATTGATGTATAGTCAATCTTTTACTTATCTTCTCTGTGGTGTAACGGGTTCTTCTTTTGACTTTCACACGGACGACCGGGGTTCAAGGCCCTAGTCTTTTCCTTCTTTTTGCAATATAGGAATAATTCAATTTGGTGCACGTTGAGAGCTATATAAAGAATGACATCCTCAATGCATGTAGATTTATAATATTTTAACTTAAAACCAGGCTACTTTGGCGTATAATCATTAATATTATATTCAAAAAAATCATATTGGAAACACGGGGATTTGAACCCCGGTCGCTGAACTGGCAGGGATGAGCACTACCGCTGGGCCACTGGGCCAGATGGGATAAATTCATTGTTTATACATTAATGAACGAGAGACCCGTGTTTAGAATATCCGTTGTTTTGAATGAAGTTTATCTCTTCATCCTCATTCATTAATGTGACGTCAACGGCTCATTCAATTTCTCAAATCCGTCAAACAGCGCATCTCATCAGACATCTTAATCCCAGTTACAATTAAAATAACCACATCATGTGTACATCGCACGAGCGAGCGCCACCGTCGCCACGGTATATATAACGTGCATTATTTAGGACAAAGTGAATTTAATATCAGCATTTTGGGTCTATTTTACATTTCAAAAGCCCCCTCTGGAAGAATGGAGCACAAAAACGTAATTCAGAATGGTATAATGCAGATCGTAGACTGTGGGAATAGTTTCAGGAAACGGGCTGTCACTTCTTTGCGGGGGCGTGGCGATAGTTCAGGCTAACTTGAACTTGAACTCTGCTTTCGAGCAGGCTCAAACTTTTGGATATGTTGTCATGGTGATTTGGGAAATCCAGGTACATGAAATCGGAAAGTCAGGCTAACACAGTTAGCCTGATAAAGTTATCCGGCTAACTCGGTTATCCCGGTACATGGAACGGGGCCCAGGTGTGGCTTCTTTTATTCACACATAAGCAGTAGTTGTACAACACTATTCTCTCTTTGAGAGACGTTGGAGGAGAGAACGATAGGGGCGGGCACCACCTCTTTTATAGTCGCCCTACGGTAGAATACCTGAGTGGTTACGCCCAGAGCGCCCTAGAGTGGGGACAGATATATATGCACCAAGGCAATCACTGATGGAGACAATTGTCTACACAGGTAAACAGTTACTAGTGTAAACAGTCATATGTATAGTTGGACAGTTACTAACAATCCCATACAGTGTCTCTTATCTCAACACTCCCACTTTTTAGTTCACTGGCTGACTTCTGGGGGAAAAAAAATTTAACAAAGGAAATAATATATATATAAACTCAAAAGCATTCATAGGGTATGACATTCAATACCTTCACATTAGACATGACCCTTGCAAATCACATCAGTGTCATTCTTTCTTATCTGATGGCATACCTGATGAGATGATATTATTTATAATGACATGTTTACATCTATATTGACACCTCAGGTTCCTAATAATCACAATGGTCCCCTGGTTGTCCTTATAAACAACAGTTTCCATATATACACAAGGTTCATCATTTTAAACGGTTTAGACAGAATGCCCATTCTACAAAAACACCATATTTGGTAGAGAGGATATATTTCAATTACCTACTACATCTTGAACAATGCATTCATAACCTTATCTCCATCACTTCGAGCAGTTGCTCTAGATAAACACATTTTTATTGTCATAGCTAGAGATATATACTCAGCTTCACAGGCTGATAGTATCCCTGTAGGCTCTAAGCCTTTAAGCCCTTGCTGTCCGTCTGCAGCACCTCTGGGATAACGGAAAAACATATTTTGACGTAGTTCAATGATTCTCTGTGGGATCAACAAAAATAATACTATGACATCCTTACTCACTACAGAACTTAGGTCAGGGCGAGTACAGGCTGTACAACAGAATGAAGTTACCCACAGTTTATCTATACATTTCTCACTTCAGTCAAACAAAAAAACATCTCAGGACCTTCTTCCCCATATCTCTTCTGGGATATTTTTACACAGTTGATAGACTGTTCGAAGTCTATACCTATAAAATGGTTTAACCTGCCTAGGTCTTTCTTTTGTGGTCTGGGGCGATGATCAAATCCTCCACTTCTGTATTTTTAAACATAGATCACCTCTGTACTTTAACATTGTAAGCCACCCACCTTTGTACTTCAATATGGTGTTAAACATATGATCCATTTCAGCATTTTAAACCTTATAACTCATCCACCTCTGTACTTAAACATGGGACCAAATATATGGCTCAATTCTTCAGCATTCAATCAATTTCTATGAACCATACTTTGTATTTACCGTGGTCTTCAATACCTTCCTGGATTGGATACCCCCATCTCCCTCCCACTGACTGCATGCCCTCTAGTAACTTGGTTAGATACATCCATTTTCCCTCCCACTGTATGCATGCCCTCTTCGGGGAACATTGTGGCCTCTTTAGAGGTTGGGTCTACCGCACTGACTACCCTGTAGTAGTGCTAAACGGGGATAGATGTATTGTCCTCTTCGTCACTCCCTTCCCGGGCATAGCCTGTCAGACGTTCTGGGGGTCTGTGTTCCCTTGTGGAATACCTCCCACTGCTTGAGGCGCTTGACGTCACCCTCAGGTGCTTCTCGTCATCGCCCTCTGGGGGTTGCTGACTGTCTGTCTGCGCAACTGTACTGAGTACACTGGGGTGATGTGTTTCTATTTTTACCCACCTTGTTCTGGAGTCCAGCTCTGGCTCCTCTGTCTGTGTCTTGCCCTCACAGGTTGCCTTTGTGACAAACTTGACTAGCATGTGTCTCAGTACTATCCCTTTACCGGGATGATAAACTAGGAGAGCAGGACTTCCTCTGTCGTGTCCTACGAAAAATCCTTTAACATCCTTGGACTTGGGTTTTCCCTTGTCCTGCAGGTACACATAACACACTGATCCAAATCGGTGCATTCTGGCTAGATTACACTTCTTTCCTGTCAGTGCTGTATATGGAGTGGTGCCCGAGTGCTTATTAAAGCACCTGTTTCTGGTGTAAGCGGCTTCTTGTACTGCATAATGCCACAGGCTCTTTGGTAAGTTACTATCTGCTAGCTTACATCTAGCCATTTCGGAAAGGGTGTGCCATTCCCTCTCTGCCACCCCGATCTGGTGTGTGGGATATGGACGTGACGTGATGTCTTGTGTCTTATCTTATACCTTCCCAACAGTGATTGGAACTCTCTGTTTGTGAACTCGGTTTCGTGGTCCGACCTCAAACATTTTACTGTACCATAAGGAGCTACGTCTGCCAGGAATGGAATTTTTCCGTGGCCTGGAGTATGTCACTCTTTTCTTTGATAAAGTAAACAAACACTGCCCCTGTACACACGTCTGTAAAAGACTGTACATATCCAAAACCTCATATGGACTCGTTGCTTACTGGGCCGACTAGGTCCATGTCAACTAGTGCAAGTGGTACCCCTACTCTGTCTGTGGGATTTCTGTATCTCTGTTGGGTAAACTTCCCCGTTTTGCACATTTTTGTCAGGTTTACGCTTCTCCCCCTCAATGTGCATACCCTCTGATACTACTTGTAGTTTCAGTAAATCCTCGTAATTACAATGACCCATAATCTCGTGCCATGTCTGAATATCGTGACTGGGCCGTCCCGCTATACACATCATCATTATCGTTACACTAGTCATTACACTCCGTTTTCAGATAAAATACTCTCTGGTACATCTTTATGTCAAACCGGGTACCGTCAGGTTCTACAAGAACAGTTTTACCTTTATCGAAGGAGACCTTGGCGCCGCTTGCAGTAGCAGCTATTACAGAGAATAGTCCTTGTGGGAACGATGGTACATATAGGGCGTTCTTTAGCGTCACCGTACGCCGGCGCCCCCTGCTGTCCGTGAGGCATACCTGTGCGTCTCCCCTCTCTTGTGCCAACCTGTAGATGCGTCTACCATCTGCCAGTTCCATGCAGTGCCTCTCCGAGTGGAAAGTGTCGTCAAAGTTCTTGAACCGACTCCTGTCGTTGATGACATGGGACGACGCGCCCGTGTCCACGATCAGTCTCGTTCTCAGGGCCCGCTGCATCTGGGCCGGTCCGGCGATGTCCGCCGTCCGCGCTCCGAAAGCGCAGTCTTCTTGTCCCGTTATCCTCCGGGCGTCGCGTCGACTCGCCTCGCGTCGATCGTCGCCGCCATCGATTCTCCGGGCGTCATCTCGATTCATCTCACGTCGATAGTCGCCGCTGTCGTGTCCGCTGTTGTCATCCTGTCCACAGCCGTTATCCTGTCTGTAGTCGCCATTCCGTCCGTGGCTTTCGTCTCGCCTGTAGTCGCCATTTTGTCCGTGGCTTTCGTCTCGCCATAGGCCGCCATCTTGTCCATGTGCGTATCGCACGTTCTGGTTGTGTTTCTTCATGCACGCTCTGTCTGTGTGCCCTGTGGATTTGCAGAAGCTACACCAGACAGCCTTTGTGCATTCGCTTCTCCGATGGCCTTTATCTCTGCATCGCCAACACGCCAGGTCCGTCGTAGTCCTGGTTCTCTCTTGGCGTCTCTCGAGCCTTTAGCACCCTCTCCCCCTCCTCCGCGACGGCTGGGTGGGTGTCCTCTGAGGCCTCGAAGTTCCTTAGCTTAGCCTTGAACTGTCCCAACGTAATGTCCGTTGAACCGTGTGTTATCAGGAGTGTGAACGGTTTGTACAGCTCCGGTAGTCCCCTCATCATCATCGCCATCATTAGCCCATCGCTCTGTGCTTCTCCGGCACTCCTCAATGGCGTCGTGATTTGCTCCACTCTGTTGACTCCAGGCTTTCTCGGCCTCTGTCTTTAGTGTCGCGGAATATCAGCCCCAGGCTGGTGTCGTCAAGCATCTGCGCTAACTCACAGTACGCGTTAGCATTCCGCTGGTCGTCCAGGGCTTGCTGTTTCGCTGTCAGTTCTCCGGTGGGGGCTCCCAGGATTGTCTCCTTCAGCCCCGCCCTGTGCATGCAGCATAGCATGCGCTCTTCCCAGAGTTCGTAGTTCTCTGCTTTTCCAGTGAATGTCAGCCACTTGTCTCTTCTCTGGTTTTCCATTCTCTTCGTTAATGGTATGCTTAGCTTTTTACTCTGGTCGGCCTAGCGACTAGACACACAGTGCTCCCGGCGCTATCCTAGCCTATTACTTCAGCTAAGCTTGATACAGTACCTCCACTATTTCGCCCTGGCGTTATCTGGGCCCATAACCTGTTAACAGAACTCACTTCAAGGCGGCCATAATGTGGTCAAGAGGCATGGTTTCTATCTTGTGCCTGAACTGGCGTGGCTTCTTTTATTCACACATAAGCAGTAGTTGCACAACACTCTTCTCTCTTTGAGAGACGTTGGAGGAGAGAACGATAGGGGCGGGCACCACCTCTTTTATAGTCGCCCTACGGTAGAATACCTGAGTGGTTACGCCCAGAGCGCCCTCCAGTGGGGACAGATATATATGCACCAAGGCAATCACTGATGGAAACAATTGTCTACACAGGTAAATAGTTACTAGTGTAAACAGTCATATGTATAGTTGGACAGTTACTAACAATCCAATACAGAGTCTCTTATCTCAACAGTAATATTCCACAATTATTACAGTTGGTAGTAATAATGGCACACATATAAATTCACACCAACATGCGCATTTATTGATACATGCAGGACTAAGTCTTGAGACCGAAGTATGTGTATCACCGCTGCCATGTTACCGGTGCGGACCCCCCGGGGGGGGGGGGGGGGGGGGGGGGGGGTGGTGGGGGATTGGGAGGGTGAGGGTAGGGGGGCGGGGGGTGGGATGGGAGGGCCTTATTCTGCTTTCTCGACAGCTGGGAGAGTCTTATCAGCTCTGTGGGTTATGTCCTTGGAGTCGCCTCTTCTGAATTTGTTTTGGCTGGAAGGCACTCTCAGAAAGAGAAGAATGCTTTCTGAGTAAAATGCCCCGTCGAATTAAATTCAGTTTTGAGTAGAGTGAATTTTAACAACTCCGTCCAGAATGACTAAGTGCAGTCGTTGGTCATCTGCGTGGAACGCAGCAAGTGTCTTATTCAGTTCATTGAGGCAGGTCTCAATCTTGGCCAATCTTTGAGCCAAGTAGCATGAATGCGATAATCCAGATGTCTTCCGTGTCTTCAATTTCAAGGGGGAAAATGCATGAACTCCGCCACGTGCCGCAACTGTCAATGTTGTAGCCCGATTGGAATGTCCCAAGTGGGCAGAGAGGGTCAGCCTCATTCTGCTTTCTTGACGAAAATATGTGATCCACTACTGAAAGTGACCAGCTGATTATATCGATATATAATCAGCTAATCTAATCATATTAGACCATAGTATGCACTCAGAGTGTAACACTCAAGCAATGAATTTGAACCATTTATGAATAGCATTTTACACAGTTTTAGTTCAATAAAATTAGCTGATAGTTTAAAAGTTACCAGATGACACTCAGTTTTTACAGTGTATGACACTTGGCCATAGTGCACTGTGCAGGGTATTGTGAGGTCAAACCTTTAGTGGTGGTGGCGATACTGCTGCTTGTAGAGTTGGGTGACACGTCATCTTCATGATGGGCAGGTGTTATGGTCTCACTGAAGGTCGTTGTTGATGGACAGGGTTCCTGCAAGTTTCAACAGGTTACATTTAAGACTTTTTAAGACCTTTTTAAGACCACTTTCAATAATAAGTATTTCATTGCCATACCAGCAAAAAACTACTAAGAAGTAATTCCATTATGTATTGGCCTGATAGGCTATTAAAATCTGTTAAGCCATACGGTCCCCTTATAAGGGGACCCTGCTTGTCTTTATCATAAATCGATCAATAGAGACCGTATTAGATCACCATGTGGGGTATCATTGGAAAGCCACACTCATTGGCTACAACCCTGTCAAAACATTTTCAAGATTGCCAAATGATTGACGGAGCAAGAGCCCCAGGAGTCTGGGGTGGTAATGTATACTTTGGCGCACGCCTCACATATCGGCATGTAACTCGAGATATTGTATTAAAAGAAATGCAAAGTCGGCAAAGTGGCATCGCAAATCGTCCTCATGAGGGCCCACATGTGGGCCCTTGGATGTTAAGAGGTTTAATGTTTTTTCTTTCTTTTTTTTTGCCAAGAGTAAAGACCATAACCCTATCAAAACAGCAGTCAAAGTGTATATTTAAATAATTTTTACAGATGTTTTATACGATTTACCGAAAATAAGAATTTATCGGAAAAATACTAATTATATCTCTTTTATCGTAAAACCACAAGGAAATGACTGAATCCAGATTCAACCCTGCCATTGGAAAGAGGAGCATTTTCCCTATCCATAGATGTATGATTTGGCCACAATAAGGTCAAGGTCAAGTTAAAGGTCAAATATGAATTTATAATTAAAATCGATTATCATTTATTAATGTATCTACAAATCCTTCTGTTTCATCATCTTCCATTTATTCATTTGCTTAGATTTCTTTTACACTTGATCTCAATAAGGTGTTGAATGAGCTCAGTGAGGAAGCTTGGTTCCAGCACAACTGTAACATGGTGTTATTCACCGGCACATAATGCACAAATAAATCATAATTTATATTCTCCTTTTTTTCATTACAATTTACTCAAGCCTAGTAACAGACACAATATTTCTGACACTGGAAATACCCCCAGGTCCCTAGATGTTCCTAGATACCAAGATGTTACGAATGGTGGGGTAGTGAGGGAAGGCGATAAGAACTCAGTTTGGGGACAGGAATGGAGGAGGCAGAGACGGCAGGGTAACATGTAGACTTTACTTAGACGACGACACGTTACAAAAAGAAAACATAAATGGCACAGCCGAGCTGGCTCTAATACAAAAACAAAACTGAAGACACGAGAAAACAAAGATGAACAAAAACGGAATACTAATCTACTTACAACTCTCAAGACAAACACAGCAAGGCAAGGAAGAAGACAGGAGACACGACGAGCAGGGGAAAACTGAGGTACTGGAGGAATTGACGCCACGACAAGGAGAGAGAGAAACACACTAATATACACAGACTAACGATGATGAGCCACACCTGGCACAGCCAGGCAAAAACAAAGAATACAAAATCAGACCACAAAAGGAATAATCAAACCTGGACACAAAAGGCAATAAGACACACAACAACCAGACAGGGAGACGACATCAAACAAAGGCAGGGATCGCCCAAGATAACAAATAAGTGGAAATTAACTCTATTATATTTAACCAGACCAAAATGGCCGCCTGCACCATCTGGCTTATCTGGCCACTAGAGGGAGGTAGGAGACCACTGTCAGGAGGTAGGAAATGTCCAATGTCTTTATCATAACAGGCCCACCAAGGGCTGTGCCTGGGGTCGTTACACCAAGAACATGCTAATTGGCCTTGTAGAAGTGGAGCAATCTGCCATTTAGTTAGGCATGTACCTTTAGGCGAAATTTCTGAAAATAGGGCTACAGCTTAACAGGTTAACATACTGCTTACATTGCAGCCCGGACATTTCCCCCCAAAACACATTTAAACATGATACAGAGAAGTTATCGCAACATAGAAGTAATTTCCTAATCCAATAAAATTTTAAGACCTATCTGACTTTTTAAGGCCCAACATTCTGATTGTTAAATGTACAATTTTAAGAATCCTGGACAAACAGTTATGAATGTCAGCACTTTGAAAGGGATCATGTACCTTGTCTATTGTGTCCTCCTGAGCTTGTTCAATATCCACCTGGGCTGGTGTATCCTCTTGCACATTATAGGCAGGAGGTGGGGTGCCAAAATACTTCAATAATGACCCTAGGAGAGATAATAAAATTATATAATTATAGTGAAAAGCATTGCATTCATCATAGCTTAAAATGACAAGAACAGCTAGGTAAGTTAATAATATGCTCAAGTCACCAACAGTGTTTATGAACTTTTGAAAAGGAAATATATTACAAAGTGCATATTATTCACAAAATGAAACAATGAGGCATTAGACGATTGCATGTTAGTGTGAAGAAAATGATAATTGAGTGTTCCTGTCCTTTACAGTTAGCTAGCTATAGGTTATTAACTAACAAAATAACGTGAGACCTAGCTAGATTAATAACGTTAGCTGGAGAGTTTTAAAGTATCTCACCCATTAATTAAGGCTATACCATTACTAAACAACAGCATTCAGTTATTTGCTTAATCAGTAGCTTTTCTGCTCTACTTACCAGTGTCTTTCTTTCCTTTTCCCTCCTCATCTTTTTTTCTGATCCAGATGCATAAGTCCTCTTCGTGTTGCTGGTTTATACTTCGACTAGTGTACAGGGCTGTCGGCTTTGAAGCATGGGATATGAACTGGTGTTCTCTGATTGGCTGTCATTCATGGGGGTGTCAATCATGTTCAGGTCGAGAATGCGCAACATTCGAAAGAATGTGCATGATTCAAACTAATAGGTGAAACAGTGCTTCACTAGGCATGCATTAAAACGCGGCATAAACCATAACTGTCCAATCAACGACGTATAAGGTATACTATTTTGACTTGCATTCACTTACATTGGGTTAGTGAAGCAGAACATGTGTCATTGTGTCAAACAGTGGTTTGATTCACAGAGTGTGAATGTGTGCTATGTTTTTTGTTTGTCCGTTTTTTGGTGAAGCACCGCTTGACCTGTTGTCTTATAGAAGCCTCCTCTGCTTTGTTGGTACATGGCTTTGGACAATCTGTTAACATTACTGCTACCAAGTATAATTAGCAAGCGTAGTATAGCTCGACCTGTACTTAATATGCGTTGCTCCGTTCATCACTGCATCGTTTATACAACTCAGTTTGACCCAAAAGTCCATTCTGAAACTTTGTATAATGAAAGAAGACATTCAGGGGATGTCTGGTGACTCATTATTCTCAGAGTGAACGTAAACACACTATCAAAGCTATGGGAGGTGGTCTGAGTCAACAACTGTAATGCAGACATTAAAACAGTATGATTGTGTGAGTGCCAGCTGTCTGCTTGTTTGAATGTGGCTAACCATATAGCCCTGACCTCCTACCACATGCAAACCACAGCAGTCAGGATTCGGGTCAGTGATGACAGTCAATATGGAGGAGACAGGAGTGATCACAGGGTGGTTTCTGGCCTGCTGTACCACTGCCAGGGTTAGAGGTTAAATTTCCTCTCTAGGTCAGAGCAAGGCATTAACACTGCCAGGGTTAGAGATTCCATTCCCGCTTGTCAATAGGTAGAGCAAGGTATTAACACAGCCAGGGTTAGAGGTTCCATTCCCTCTGGTAATAGGTAAAGCAGGGATAGTCTGTCAAACAATGTTTCACTGTTTTTGATCAGTTTTTCAGGTTGATTGGGATCAATTATAATGTGCTAAAAAATACTTTTTCATATTACAAAGCCACACAAACTCAGGGGTTACATAGTAGTAGTGTTTCATACACCTCACGAACACACCAGTCATAGCCCCCCCCCCCCCCCCCCCCCCCCCCCCCGTTCTATTTTGGAGGTAATGTCAAAAGTGATACTTTACCGTCTGGAAAAGGCCTTCTCACAGATGGACAATAAAAATGATTGATGTGTGATGGGGCGTCATAGGAGAGGGGGAGGGGTGTCGGGGTGGGGGGTGTTATACAGCCAACAGTAAGTTTCCAGAGGGGGTGTCTTTTGTGTGGTCGACTGCACATGTGGATCCATCAGAAGGAGCAGTCAGTGAACCTGGTGCCTGTATAGACTGCAGATAGACTCCGATATCGGACTTTAGTTTCAGTGGAAAGAGATTTGCACATGGTAGGGGGGGGCAGAGGGGAGGGTGGTGGTTATTTTTTGTTAGATTTTTGATTGATAGTTTACAGCTTCCAACCACGTTTGACAACACAATGAACTACGCAGTATGTCACGCTGTGAATGAAAATACTTGATAACATGTGTGTAACCCCGGCAACGCCTTTTGTTTACTGCTACGCAATCTATGATAACAAAATAATAAAAATGTGTGTTTGTTAATAATTAACCCCTTAACACTTTGATTGCCATGCAGTATGCCCATCCTTATGCCAGTCTGCCAGCGCTGTAACCCTATCGAGATGTTTACCTTCTTTGCAGGGCTATAACTTTTTAAATATTATAGCTATATCGACATTACTATGGCCCATTCAATTAATCGGCTTCTATCGTTCCGGATGTGGGAACGTTATATTTTTTCATTCATACATTGTTGTGTTAATACCGTCGAGAATATAAGTATGTTTTTAAAGTTTTCAGCTGTAATTCCAAAAACGCGAGTTATAGGCCCTGAAGCATAATGATAGATTATCGATTGGAGTTTCTTTCCTATACACGCTATATTAAAAAATTTCAAAATGTATATGATCGGTATACATTATGCTTCATCATGCATGAAGGAAAGGGGGGGGGGGGGGTCGTTTATAATTCCTTGATCGTCAGTAACGACTTTATTTAGTATGGGTTGATATGTTGAGCGGATGGATTGCCGTGAAATGAATAAACAATCGGGCTGAAAATAACGTTATATTCATCTTACCGTTCGCCGATGAGCCTGGAGGAAAAATATTCCAATTATTTGACGTCGATCTGCTAGATCCATTTCCCGTTTGTATGACGCAATACACGCCAAAATCATATATTGATTATTGCGTTTTGAAGCGATTCGATGCACTCGAGTGTTTGTCTTGATCAACATAACAAGATATTACTGCCGGAGGGATTTCCTCGATGCACCAGCACCACTTCCGGTTTGGTGTGGAGTGTAACTCGCCCGATAATCCACCAGGCGGCGGTATTGAGGCGTTGCAATATCAGACAGGGTGCAGCTGCAGGTCCCGGAGGGAGGCTGGATGAATTATGAATGCCATGGTGAAAAAATTTAATATTGATCCCAACAACGTGTTTATTCGTTGTTGGCGTTCAAACGCATGGCGGGCAGTAACGAATTATCACGTTGTTGGCGTCCAATGTGTTAAGCCCGATACCGGGCCAAGATTTATTTCACGTCATAAATAGATCAATACAGTCCGTATTCATTAACACTATGATCGCCGTGGACGAGTTTACACGTCATTCCTAGCCATGCTCATTCTGCCGAAGACGCCGTAACTCGTCTTTGATGTCAATATTTCAAAAATCTGTCATCGAAATCATATTTCCTTTCCGGAGCCCTGAGACACACTGCAAAGCTCCACTCAACTCTCTAGCGGTTCAAGAGCGCCATCTGGTGGCCGATCGGCAGATCGCCAACCGGAAATTAACCTTTGAACCGGTAGTACTCATCCATATGTGGTCCGGGCGCACTCGCTATCGTTAGAGAGGACTCCGTATTGACACAGTGAACATCGATCGGTGTGCAAATAACTCGAAAAAAACAACATGATTTGGACGTATATACTATTATACAACCTGGAAATGGATCGGGCATTTCTCCATCCCATAATAGAAAAAATTCTGTTCCACGCTCATCTGCCAGCGGCGCAGGGAAGCCACGGTAAGATTCAGCGTTATTTTCTAACGTATTCCATATAAACTGCTATGATGAACATATGACCCACTCTGGATGAATCCATCTAACGCTGCCCACAGGAATTATAAACGATCCCCCGCCCATTCCGGTCATCATCAGATGATGCGTAGAAACTTCTAGAACCACGTCCAGTTGAAATGTTTTATCTCGCACAGATTCCTACCAAACTGTATTTGATCATCAATATAATGCATTTAGGGCTATAAATCACGTTCTGAAGAAAGCTGCAGAAAACGATAAAAACATACTTATACTTTAGACCATATTTTAGTATGAATATGTGAATGAAAAAGTTTTAACGTTGCTACACCCTGAACAATACATATAGGACATTGAATGGGCCATAATAATGGCAATTTAGCAATAGAATTTAAAAAGTTATAGCCCTGCAAAGAAGGGGAACTTCTCCATAGACAAATAGAGCTGGCGAGGGATGGTAAATTATGAATTTAAACCCATGGCGATTAAAGTGTTAATGTTGTGTTTCTTTTTCAAATGTAGCCAAGACTAGAGACCCCAAACAAAACAGCAGTCAAAGTATATATTGATAATTATACGTGTTATTAGCGAAATATGAGTTTATAAAAATTATTTAGACGCGAGGAAAATGACGCCTTCATGAAATCATTGTAGTCATAAGAAAGAGGAGACCCAGGGCTTTTCGATGAACGTCAACATTTCATAAAACTACATACCCAGCTCACACCAGCCGCTGTCAAAGCTGCTGAAAATATTCAATGCGAAAAATCTTTTTTGTGATTATATCTCACAGGTCGAACAGACTTGAACGTTATTGCCATAAAATACAAATGTATATTGTTTCTTTACTTTTCTGTGAACGTCTACAAAAGAAACACTTCGCAATCTGGTGAACAATGGCGGAGCTATGGACATTATACAAAAGTAACTGTACTTACAGTAGATTTCATTCACAGTCTTTGCTGCCCTGTAAAGGGTGCCTGGTGGTACTAATCCAGATTTAACTCTTCTATCATTTATATTTCAAATTGCATGTGTCCGGATGGAAAAATTCAGTACTGTATCTACAAAACTGTAAATAATCTGCCCTTTATTAATTTGCTTAGCGTTTTAGTACACTTGATCTCAAGAAGGTGCTGAATGAGCTCTGTGGCATTTTCACTTCTGGTCAATGTTAGCATGGTGTTATTCACAGACTCAGTCAAAGATGGAAAATCACACTGGGAATACATTCCATGAGATCCATTGATGTCCCCTAGAAAATGCAAATGGACTTGTAGAAGTGGAGCAATCTTCCATTCAGAAAATCCGTCTAAAAAGCATTTTTTAGGGCAAATCTTCTGAAAATGTGGCTAGGGCTTAATTAAGAGGTTAAAATATTGATAAAAACTGTGGTATAATAGCAATACTACACCTGATGTCTTTGGTGTGTATACATATCACGGTGTAGTACTCCCTCTTATTAAATAATGATTAAATAATAATATAAATTGATCTAATAATGAAATGTTTGACATGTACAAGCCCCATTTTACATGTACAAGCGTATACACATGTAAGATATTCTACTTTTCCTGTGTGTAACTATCCACTGGTGAATTTAACTTTAGTTTGGTTGTGAAATGGGGGGTCTTTTATTAAGTAGGTATCGATTGT
>NC_140166.1:118243248-118260748 GCF_963971535.1 Notolepis coatsorum
ACATGGGGGCTCGCTAGTTTGCACAATTGTATAGTTCCTTGTTGTTATGTGACATGTGGACTTGTCGATTGGGGCGTGTCAGGTAGGTTGCGTTTTTTTTTCATTTGGTAAGTTGTATTATTAAATATCCATTTTTCCGTGCTGCACACTTGACTGTTGTAAACCATTGTTGTAAGTTATGCTCTTAACCATTCTATTTTTTTCCACATAGGTAAAGGGTGGATCACCTGCTTGGTTAGGGGGAGGGGGGCACGCAACGTCTATTCCGATGGAGTGCGAAATGAAATCGGTAAGCGACTGAAGATATGTGTAGTCCTCATTCCGCTAGGGAAGTAGTTTAGACGGGGTAGTTAGTGTTACCCAGGTGATCCTAGTTAGGTGGTTAGAACCGACATTTATTGTTTTCATGAATGTTAGTTGTGGATATTAAATCGAATTGGTCAGGTTGTCATACTGCATAATGTGGCTGTTGAGTGTTGCACAGACCCATTATTGAGTACTATAGGTGAGTGGCTATTTTGTAGGGCTTATTGAAGTCTGATTTGTTGTAGTATTGTGGGTAGTATTGTGTGTTGCTACGGCAGTATACTTTCTTTCATAAACTGTATTCAGAGTGCAGGGTGCAGAGTGCAGAGTGCAGAGTGCAGAGTGCAGAGTATAGATGTTTCATGAGTAGAGCTATGGAGGTTTGTGATCAGGATGTTGGTGTGTCGGATCCTGAGAGTGTTGACTCTGCACTAGGTTCAGACCATGGTTCTACTGCTTCTTCTGGTAAATTGAGCGCACGCTTTAAGCTACGTTTATTCCATCTCCAGATGGAGGAGAGGGAAAGAGACAGAGAAGAGAGGAAGGAGGTGAGAGACAAGGAGGAGAGAGACAGAGAGAGAGACAGGCTGGAAAGAAAGGAGGAGGGAGACAGGCTGGAGAGAAAGGAGGTGGCTGATAGGGAATTTCAATTGGCGATGAGGAAACTGGAGTTGGAGTATGGTGACGCTAAACGTAGCACCATTTCCTCTCCAGTACTTTCCGACCCCCAGGCACCCTTTGATATTAGCCAGCATATGTCCTTGGTTCCCCCCTTTCAGGAGTCTGAGGTGGAATCATATTTCTCTGCTTTTGAGCATATAGCGTGGGCTTTGCATTGGCCAAAGGACCAGTGGGCGACTTTATTGAAATGCAGACTCACTGGTAGGGCTCAGGGGGCGTGCGGGTCATTATCGAATGAAGACAGCGTGGTATATGAGAAAGTGAAAAGTGCTGTCTTGCGCGTGTACGAAGAGGTACCAGAAGCATACAGGCAGCATTTTCGCAACCGCCGTAAGTCTCCTTCCCAAACCCATGTTGAGTTCTCCCGGGAGGAGAGACTTAATTTTGATCGGTGGTGTTCTGCGTGTGAGGTAAAAGACTTTGCATCATTGAGTGAATTGGTACTTGTGGAGCAGTTCAAAGCCACCCTGCCAGTCGAAGCAGTGCTCTATTTACATGGGCAGGGGGTGTCAACACTCCGACAGGCTGCGATTTCGGCAGATGAGTTTGAATGGTCACGCAAACGTGTTTCTGTACGTCCTAATGTATGTGGTGAAGGTGGCTCGTTCACTCCTCGGGAGTCAGCGTTCCAGCCACGCTCACCGCCGTCTAAGAGACCGGTGGTGTGTAATTATTGTAAAAAAACGGGCCATGAGGTAAAAAGATGTCATACGCTGAGGAAGCGACAGGAGAAAAGAGGGTCAGCCCAGAAACCAAAATGTGTGGGGGTTGATTTTATCATGGGGAACGATATCGCTGGGGAGAGTGTGATCCCTGTAGTGGGGGTTGAAGACGCTCCGTTGACTGACTTGTGTTGTGAGTTGATTAATAATCACCCCAATGATTCCTCCCTACCAAGCTGGTTGGCACGAGTGGCAGCGGCCAGGTATGCTGGTAGTAATGTGAGTCTAATTTGAGTGACTCCATTTTGGATCCTGATCATGTTATTTTTACTGCCACCATTTTGGATCCTGACCATGTTATTTTTGTGACGCCATTTTGAAAGGAGATGGGCGCTGTGATGGTGCCAGGGCAATGTGCTGATTTTTGTTTCCCTGTGTGCTGTCCTGTTAAGCGCGATGAGATGATTTTTTGTGCTTTATTTGTTTTCCCAGGAATTTTCCAGTTTGTTGTCTCCTGTGGACAGGACGGTATCGGTGGAGCGGCCTGTCAAAGTAGAGGTTGTTGTTGTTTCTGTTTTCCCTGGTGTGTGGTACTGATCGGATGTTGGGTAATAAGTAATAATGTTTTGCTAACCCTACAGGTTCGCTCTTATGGGGGGAGGTGTGACGTACCTGGGTACGTGGGTTGGTCATTACCATTATTACTGTATTTATGACACCTTCTGAACATCAGGTTAGTATATTTAATGTGTTGTGTTTTGTATGTGATGTGTGTGTGTGTGAACATGAGAGCTAATGCTGTCTCTTTTCTCTCCCTGTCAGGTGCTGCCCGTCCCTACACTGAAGAGTGCTGATTGCCTAATGAATGACAGCTGATGGCAATCACCTCGAGAGGGATGGGTAGCCAAATACCTGACAGCACACACACGTCTGGGTGCCTCATTCTGTCAATTGCCAGTGACCAGAGTAGAGTGAGGTTGCCATTGTTTGCCACTGTGGTGGAATTGATACTGTGTGTTGTGAAGGGCCAGATTAAACCGAATATATATATTTATTTATATATATATATTTAATTGTATTTGTATATTCTCTAATATTCCCTGATATCCCTTGTATATTCCTTGTACAATATGCATTGAATATCCATTCTAGCCTACTGAACATCCCATAATAGTCTCCATTCTACTATTGGTCGAGACCTTGGTGCCAGGCTGCCATACCCCTCAGACCCAGTTCAAACGTACCGCTCCACATGTACGAACAAGTCCTAGTTCCGCGTAGGAATCTGACTACCGCACCACTAATGGGACTATTTGTTCATAGTGCGTATATATACTGCGCTACTAAAGTAGGACTTTCTTTTCAGTCCAGTTTCTTACCCTCCAATAGAGTCACAGACGTAAAGCCTCCCCGCGACGCCACGTGTGGGAGTAAGGCCAAGTTCGCCTACCATCGGTATTGAGACATCGTGTATATTAATATTTGAATAGTCATATTTGGCACTATATCGTCGAGTTGGACGTAGTCTATTAAGCTAATAATAGTCTGTTAATATATAGTGCTTCGTGCGGTGAGAATACTACCGTAGTCAGCACCCCATCGTTTCGGGCAGAGAACTGGCTGCTTATCCAGGGTGGTTGACCCCACGTGAAGCTGCACCCGAGGAGCCCCAGAGCCGACGAGCGAGTGGACCTGTATACCGGATTATTCTACCGACGACAGCCCGCCTTCCCAGGCACGGATTATGCTTTGTATACTTTGATTATTCCATGGATAAAGACCCCCGACACTGCCGTGTGTTGGAACCCCCCCCCCTGGAGAGGACGCAAGGTGAGGAGACGCTCTGCAAGACGAGGTCGCTTCACGTCTCTCCTCCGTGGACCGGATGACGCCGGCCCACAAAGAGTCCACCTGCTTTCATCTGTGGTCCAAGGATCGCCGGCGCATTGAACGGCACTACAGTGGGTTCACCTGGGATACCCTTGGCCGGATGAGGCAGCCGGATTCTACCCCCCCCCCCCCTCCTACTCCTGTCGGCTTACAAGCGACCGGATTAACCCCCCCTAGTGTGTCCAGTATATAATCATTAAAGTATCATTGCTGTTATTCCTTAAACTATTCCAGGTCGTATATGTACCACCTGCGCCTTCAGAGATTGGACATTCTCTATTGATATACCGACGAATACTCTTGCCATAAAAGTGCATACTAATTTCCATTCATAAATGTGATTGATTTGATTAAGTGCTTGCTCTACACACCATCGCTGTGTAGAAATAAAGACCTATTTCTAATTCGTACATTTGTGTTGGATCCGTTTCATCTACGTGACAGTGTTCATCATAATATATTTATGCCGTGTACTGGGTGGCCGAATATTAAGTACAAAGGTAGTGGTAGTAAGTATCATATCTAGTAATACAGTCAGGGAATTGTACCCCTCAGTTACAATTGGTCCTTCGAGCCGGAGGGTAATCAGTGTAATATTAATATAGTGTTATTAATATTGAAATGGCCTATGATGAACACTCCACGAAACGATCCTCCTAACCAACGCCCGCAGCGCGAACGACGGCTCCCTCAGTACTTAGAGGCTTACGCTGTCAGTCAACAACCTAGTCTTCTACTAACAGTAAACGCGGTAAAACTAGAAAGTAAAAGTATGTCTAACCCCAACGCCCAGACTACCCCGACCATAGAGGCCCCTACGGGCTCTAATGTAACTGACCAAGTTCACGGTGGGGACCAGTGGGAACCAGACATGACTTCACACCCCGCCAGTACTGAAGAAGTAGTCCCTGATGAGTCCCGGGAGGAATACAACGCTACCGAGAGAGAACTCGGCACGGAAGAAGACGGGGAGAGCACCGTGGAGATAGAGCTCCAAGGCTCCGCAAGGAGTACCCCGAGGGAAGGCCCCCCTATACAACCGCCTTCTCCCAGCGAGGCAGAGAGGACCCTACAGCAGGCCTTCCTCATCAGCCTGAACGCCGCTGCTGAACGCGACCGACTGCAGATCCAGCAGCGGAGCGAAGAAGAGCATATACGTCTAGAAATAAGACGCATTCAGAGAGAAGAGAATGTGGCCCGAGACCGAGCAGACAGCCAGCGAGCAGCTGCTGGTGCTCTACGGGACGCAGAGCGCGACAGACAGCAAGCGCAACTAATAGAACAGCTGATCAGACGGACAACACCCTCTCCCTCCGCCAGAGGCTCCAGGAACTCGTCTAGACACACCTCCAGGGCGGCATCCCCTAGCCGAGTAAACAACCCTGAACTTGACCAACAGACGAGGTCTATACCCCCCACAGACCACCTCCCCCCACCGGTCCAAGCGAGACCTAGCAACCGGGAAGGAGCAGCATATCCTGTGGAGAGGCTAAACCAGAGACTACAAGCACTGGATGACCTAACTGAAGACGAAGAGGAAGAGGAGGAGAACCACGCCCGACGACAGCACAGTACTCTACCGGACCAGGAGGTCCGGTACAGCCCAGGCTATACTCCCGCGGAGCTGCGCTACAGACCCCCGACTCTATACACGGGTGAGCACGACGCATGACCCGCACCGAGGAACAGCACCTGGACAAGCGGGCCATGGTACACTGCCGGTACCAGCCCATACCAAGGAGCGGGAGGAGACTCGCCTAGGAGGCCTCTCCCCCAACGCTCGCCGATGTATCCACAGTCAGCGTCATACATTGACACGCCTATGGTACCCGACTTCACCCAAGAGAACCGGGCCCAGTATACAGAACTCCGCATGTGTCTGGAGACCATGTTGGTGGATGTATTGGATGAACGCCATAAATACGCCATCCTACTGAAGCACTTAAAGGTACCCCGCGCACATAATATAGCGCTCGCCTACGCAACTTCCACCACCCCATACACAGCAGCGCTGGTAGCATTGGACCAGAGGTATGGGCGCATATGGGATTACGTGATCCAGGAGATCCGACACATCGACCGCTTACCCCCAGCAATAGACAATCGAGCACTGGACGACCTGTCCATCAGAGTGCAGTCCCTGGTAGGGATGTTGGGAGCGCAGAGAGAGAAGGGGAGGCATGAACTTTACGCCAACTCAAATGTGGAAAGGATCTTGGAGAAGCTGCCGCCCGCTCGACAGGAGCGTTTTAGGCGACAGAGGGACCACCGAGACCCGAATGGCCCCGAACCGAACCTCCTCGATCTAGCAGACTTCCTGGCGAGAGAAGTCAGCAGCCTACGGCTAGATACATTCGGACGGAGCACCCCTGGCTCCAGAGAAGGAACCAGACGACTAAATGATGGAAGAAGATCGGTGACTGTGATGCACCAATCGGAGTCAGTACCGAGCAGCAGGAGCCACAGTACCCCCTCCAGAACGGAGAAGTGGAAGATAGTGTGCCCCTACTGTGAGAAAGAACACTGGCTAGCGCAATGTGACTCCTTCCCCAAGCTGAACGCGGAGGAAGCAAGTCAATGGATAAAGTCCAACAAGCGCTGTTTTCGCTGTGCACGCTCACACATGGCAGCCGAATGCCGCTTAAAGAAAAGGTGCACCAAGTGCGATGGAGCCCATCTGGACATACTTCACGACAGTAACAGACGGCGCCCTTCACCCGCACCATCCAGCCGCAAAGCGAGCGTCATGTACATCGATCCCGCCAGCAGCAGTGGAGCCCGAGTACTCCTAAAAGTAGTGCGTCTGACACTAAGCTACCAGAATAAAGTCCTGGACACTTACGCCGTCCTCGATGACGGGTCAGAGAAGACCCTTCTGCTCGCCTCCGCTGCGGCCCAGCTAGGGCTGCGGGGAAGCGAAACCCAAATGACAATTCGGACAATAAGACGAGATTTGAAGACGATAAAGGGCGAGAATGTCTCATTCTCTATCGCAGCAAGCGGCCAGCCTGAGCGACGGTACCAGATTACAGACGCTTTCACCAGCCAAGAAATAGGACTGTCGCGGTACACATACCCCGTCGCCAAGCTGATGGAGAAATATGCACATCTGCGCAAGTTACCGATCCCGCTCATAGACAATGCTATGCCGACCCTGTTGATAGGCTCCGACCATGCAGACCTCATTGTCCCGATAGACCGGGTTCATACCGGACCCCGAGGCTGTCCTGCAGCAGTCGAGACCCGTTTGGGATGGACTCTCCAAGGCCTGCTCGCCAAATCTCTCAACCGAAGTACAGCCACTAGATGTCTCCACTCCCGAGTCACAGAGGGAGAAACCGCACTCCTGCAACACGTAGAGCGGCTATGGACCTTGGAACAAATGCCCTTTAAGAACGGAAAGAAAGACATTCGCTCTAAAGATGACATTTACGCCATTCACCTCCTCGAGACAGGGACCAAGAGAGTCCCGGTCAACGGCGTGTTGAGATACGCCACGCCACTCCTGCGGCGAGAAGGAATGCCTACTTTCCACGCCAAGACAGACGCCACAGAACGGTACCTGCTGAACACGGAGCGGCGCTTAGCCAAGAACCCCGCCCAAGAGAGTGTATACCGCGCTGAGATTGAGAAGCTCATCACAGCGGGACACGTCACAAAGATGGACATTAAAGAGGCTGACCAGACCACTGAATCGTGGTACGTGCCTCACCACAAGGTCCATCACAACGGTAAAGACCGCATAGTATTTAACTGCAGCTACCAGATCGGATCCCAAAATCTGAATAAAGAGTTACTGCCCGGTCCCACACTCGGCCCCTCCCTACTCGGCGTTCTACTCCGCTTCCGCCAGGAAAAGGTGGCCATCAGCGGGGACATTAAAGGAATGTTCCTGCAGGTGAGACTAGTAGAGGCGGACAAGCCCCTGTTACGGTTCCTATGGAGAGAGAAGCCAGGAGATGAGCACCCAGCCATCAACCAATGGGAAGTCCTCCCCTTCGGAACGACGTGCAGCCCCTGCTGTGCTACATTTGCACTACAGAAACATGTAGCAGAGGACCCAGCAGCGGACGAAGAGGTCCGACACAGCGTAAAGAACAGCTTCTACGTAGACAACTGTCTACAAAGCCTTTCAACCCAGGAAGAAGCCGAGGCTCTCCTGATTAAACTCCGCGCCTCATTGATCAAAGGCGGCTTTGATCTCAGGCAGTGGGCCAGCAGCGATCCGCAAGTACTGCGCAGCCTCTCCTCCGAGGACAAGGCAGCCAGCAGCGAGACCTGGATGGCTACAATCCCGGGAGAAGCCCAGGAGATGACCCTGGGATTGGTGTGGCGATTCAAAACAGATTCGCTTCACTACAGACACAAGCCCCTGACTACGGAGCAGGGAAGGCCGGCGGCGGCGCCGACCACCAGACGGAGTGTGTACACAACACTCGCCCGACAATATGACCCGCTAAGATGTATTCTACCGTACACCACCAGGGCAAAAATGATTGTACGAGCATTGTGGGACAAGGACCAGGGCTGGGACGACCCCATTCCCGCACAACTTGCATCCACCTGGAGAGAGTGGGAGATGGAGCTCCACTCACTCCCAGGCGTTAATATGCGCCGAAGCTACTTCCCACCCACGGTGAGGCCAGAGACATGTAAAATGGACTTACACGTCTTCAGTGACGCCTCAGAGGTCGCATACGGATCAGTAGCCTACTTGCGGGCCCAAGAGAAGGGGGGAGAGATCTACACAGCATTTGTCCTCGCCCGCTCGAGAATAGCCCCACGCAAGCAACAATCTATCCCACGTCTAGAGCTCTGCGCAGCCCTAGCCGGAGCGCACCTAGCCACGCTCATCCAACGTGAGCTCACCATACCGGTGTCTAGAACAATCCTGTGGTCAGATTCCACGACGGTACTCGCCTGGATCAAATCGGACTCATGCAAGTACAAAGTCTTCGTGGGAGTCAGAGTCACCGAGATTCAAGACTTAACCGAAGAGTTAACCGGAGAAACAGAGTGGCGCTACGTTGATACAAAACAGAACCCAGCTGACGTCATCACCCGGGGGATGCCCCTGGATGACCTCACCCGTCGCAATGTCTACAGTGACGGCCCCGCATTCCTAAGACTCCCGGAAGGACAGTGGCCCATGCCTAACCCGAGGGAAGCAAGTCCAGAGGAGGTGGAAAATAAGAAGTCTGTGTTCTGTGGATTGAGTACCGTAGCCTCCACCGACCCTAACATAGACGATTGCACGTCCATAGAGAGTGCACAACAAAGAACATTCCTGCGGTACCACCCGGAGTGCAAGTCCCCCGCTGATATGTCAGCAGCTAACTACGAGGAAGCAGAATTGCTTCTACTGCAGCGAGCCCAGAGAGACTCGTTCCCCGATGAATTGGCCTGTCTACAGGGAGGAAAGCCCGTCCCATCCGACAGCAGATTAATTCATCTGGCCCCCGAGAGCGACGCTCATACCCTCATCAGAGTGGGTGGTCGCCTACGCAGAGCCCCCAATCTACCGGATGACATTAAATACCCGATCGTATTGAACAGCCGACACAAGGTCACAGAGCTGATTATAAAGAAATACGATGAGGATGTACATCACACAGGAGCAGAAAGAGTCTTCGCGGAAATCAGACGTTGTTACTGGATCCTACAAGGAAGAGAGGCGGTACGACGCTTCCAGCGAACATGTCTAGACTGCCGCAAGTGGCGCGCGCAGCCCAGCATACCAAGGATGGCTGACCTTCCTCCATGTCGCCTCCGAATCGGTGACAAGCCATTCCACTCAACGGGTATGGACTGCTTTGGCCCGCTGCACATAAGGAAAGGAAGACCGTCTACCCTATTGTCCGATCATGGGACAAACTTCAAAGGCGGCGAAAGAGAGCTGAGAGAGAGGTTCCAAGCTATGGGCCCAGAACTTAAGACCCACCTCGCTCCAGCACAGGTTGATTTCCAATTCAACCCCCCAAACGCACCCCACTTCGGTGGCACTTGGGAACGAGAAGTGCGCTCCATAAAGACAGCCCTGTACGCAGTACTTGGGGCCCAGACTGTGGCGGAAGAAGTCCTAATGACAGTCCTCACGGAGATTGAGGGAGTACTTAACTCGAAGCCCCTCGGATATGTCTCCAGTGATGTGGCGGATATCGACCCAGTTACCCCCAACACACTCCTGATGGGGCGGCTAGATCCTGCATTACCCCAGACAATGTACCGGCCTGAAGAAGCGAACGGCCGACGAATGTGGAGGTACAGCCAAGTGTTAGCCGACAGGTTTTGGAGCAGTTTCCTACTGCACTACCTACCGTCTCTACAGACCCGCCAGAAGTGGGTAAAGGAGAGAGACAATTTGACAGAAGGAACAGTCGTCATGATTATTGATCAATCACTGCCCAGAGCTATGTGGCCGGCCGGCCGCGTAAGCAAAGTGATCACCGGTGCCGACGGCAAGGTCCGAGCAGCTGAAGTGCTCGTCCAGGGTCGCACTTACACCCGTCCCGTGGCGAGGCTCATAGAACTGCCCCGACTCCCAGACACAATCGATGATGACCATGACCCTATAACCCTATGACTTTGTGAAGTTGACTGACCCCTACAGCAAACCCTTATGTGTAAATAGACAACGCGATTAATCTGTCTCTGTTTAACTGATTAGGTCTGGGACCAATCAGGGGGTGGCTGTTGTGAAGGGCCAGATTAAACCGAATATATATATTTATTTATATATATATATATTTAATTGTATTTGTATATTCTCTAATATTCCCTGATATCCCTTGTATATTCCTTGTACAATATGCATTGAATATCCATTCTAGCCTACTGAACATCCCATAATAGTCTCCATTCTACTATTGGTCGAGACCTTGGTGCCAGGCTGCCATACCCCTCAGACCCAGTTCAAACGTACCGCTCCACATGTACGAACAAGTCCTAGTTCCGCGTAGGAATCTGTTCATAGTGCGTATATATACTGCGCTACTAAAGTAGGACTTTCTTTTCAGTCCAGTTTCTTACCCTCCAATAGAGTCACAGACGTAAAGCCTCCCCGCGACGCCACGTGTGGGAGTAAGGCCAAGTTCGCCTACCATCGGTATTGAGACATCGTGTATATTAATATTTGAATAGTCATATTTGGCACTATATCGTCGAGTTGGACGTAGTCTATTAAGCTAATAATAGTCTGTTAATATATAGTGCTTCGTGCGGTGAGAATACTACCGTAGTCAGCACCCCATCGTTTCGGGCAGAGAACTGGCTGCTTATCCAGGGTGGTTGACCCCACGTGAAGCTGCACCCGAGGAGCCCCAGAGCCGACGAGCGAGTGGACCTGTATACCGGATTATTCTACCGACGACAGCCCGCCTTCCCAGGCACGGATTATGCTTTGTATACTTTGATTATTCCATGGATAAAGACCCCCGACACTGCCGTGTGTTGGAACCCCCCCCCCCCCCCCTGGAGAGGACGCAAGGTGAGGAGACGCTCTGCAAGACGAGGTCGCTTCACGTCTCTCCTCCGTGGACCGGATGACGCCGGCCCACAAAGAGTCCACCTGCTTTCATCTGTGGTCCAAGGATCGCCGGCGCATTGAACGGCACTACAGTGGGTTCACCTGGGATACCCTTGGCCGGATGAGGAAGCCGGATTCTACCCCCCCCCCCCCCTCCTACTCCTGTCGGCTTACAAGCGACCGGATTAACCCCCCCTAGTGTGTCCAGTATATAATCATTAAAGTATCATTGCTGTTATTCCTTAAACTATTCCAGGTCGTATATGTACCACCTGCGCCTTCAGAGATTGGACATTCTCTATTGATATACCGACGAATACTCTTGCCATAAAAGTGCATACTAATTTCCATTCATAAATGTGATTGATTTGATTAAGTGCTTGCTCTACACACCATCGCTGTGTAGAAATAAAGACCTATTTCTAATTTGTACATTTGTGTTGGATCCGTTTCATCTACGTGACAGTGTTCATCATAATATATTTATGCCGTGTACTGGGTGGCCGAATATTAAGTACAAAGGTAGTGGTAGTAAGTATCATATCTAGTAATACAGTCAGGGAATTGTACCCCTCAGTTACACTGTGCTTATCTACTGCTTCGGGTGGACTAAAGTACTAGTATATGTATATAGATATCGTTGGCCTCTGCGCCACTCCTCCATTGGAGTAAGTATTCTCTTGTTGGCTTTAGGCCTAATTCCACTGAGTGTGGAATTGTACCTTTGGTACCTTTGCTGGGGGTTTTCCCAGTACCAACCTCTGGCTGGTTGGTGAGTGTCTGTGGGCGCTTATCTAGTTTACTTTGTATTATACTTACCTTGTGTGTTCTCCCTTTATCCCTCTCCCTGTTTGTTAATTGTTTGTGGGTTGTTTTTTCCCTTTGTTGCCTATTTAAATATCAGTGGAGGTTTAAATCCCTACCCTGCATAATAAATATAATTTACTATTTTTGGAACAACGTCTTGTGTTTATTATTACCTACCTGCCCGGGACTGTTTTGAAAGCATTTACTGAGAGAGGCTGCTTTTGCTCATGTGCAGCCGGCTCCAGTTATTATTCTGTGTGGTCCTTAGACCTTTGTACATGACACACACACACATACACTTTGAGTCTGAAACAAACATAGTATCAATAATACACACAGTGAAGTCTAGTAAAAAGATACAAATATTTTTATAAAAGCGTTAATCTTGCGTTAAAGATATAGTGGCATTAAAATAAGTGTGCGTTAACGCGTTAATAACGTGTTAACTTTGACAGCCTTAATATCTGTCTGTACGTACTTGCATATAATCCTATCAACCTCGTACCGGTACCGGACCGCTCTGGCTTAAGGGGTTAAGAGATACAGATACAGATACAGATACAGATACAGATGCAGATACAGATACAGATACAGATGCAGATACTGGGGCGGAGCTTCCTACAGGCGATATAGGCGGTCGCCTATATTATTTATATATTTTTTTATTTTTATTTTTTTATTTAAAAAAAAATTAGCTCGGCACAGTTTTGGCGCCCCACTCTATATCTGCAATGATTATATTTACATAAAAAAATTCGAACATAAGGGAAAATGAGCCAAAAATCTAAAACGGTCGGTCGGTCTGAGCCTCAGCTTTAGGTGTTCACAGTCAGAACATGCTAGAGCACTGTGCATTGATGGGTATCGGTCAAGTGTTTATAGAATTGAGCGTTGAGGAAAGAAAGACTAACGTTAGAGAACTATGAAGAGGCAAAAGCCATCCGGCCATCCAGTATAAAAAGAGAAGAAAAGAAGAAGACGAGAAACGTGCCAAGGTGAAAGGTATGCAATTTTGTACAACTTCCAAGACCTGCCACACCAAGAGCTGATGAAGCAAGCAGAGGCACTTGTACACACCTTAAACCATGGAGGGCAATCTGATTTGGATGGGAAGGAGCTGGCTCAGGAGTTGGACAATTTGATGTGATTGATGATTTTGCAGCGAGGAAGGCCAGAAGGATTGCACTGTAAATGGTAACCAGTAGGAGCTACAGGCTAACCTTGAAGTGTGATGATAGGGAGTGGAATGTAAATAGTTCTTTAGACAAAGTGGATTTGTAATTTTTATTTATTTGTTTGTTTATTTAGCATATTATATTTTGATTATATATGTGTAACATATTTTACAATACATCATTTTCTTTTAAAGCAAATTTGCACGTTATTTTATTGTTTGTTATTGTTATTATTATTATTGATTGTTAGCTAAGTTGTTTGTTTTAATTCTTTAGTGTGCACTTTACATTTCTTCTTAATTTTTTTTTAAAGCTAATTTGCACATTCTTTTATTGTTTGTTATTATTATTATTATTATTATTATTATTATTATTATTATTATTATTATTATTATTATTATTATTATTATTATTATTATTATTATTATTATTATTATTATTATTATTATTATATTATTATTATTATTATTATTATTATTATTATTATTATTATTATTATTATTATTATTATTATTATTATTATTATTATTATTATTATTATTATTATTATTGTGTGTTAGCTAAGTTGTTTATTTGTTTTAATTCTTTAGTGTGCACTTTACATTTATTCTTAGCTCTTGTTCTTGCTTGTAACAAATAAAGGTGCAGTACTTTACTGTATAACTGTTAACCCTTTCACTGCCACACGACGGAGGGTTAACCCTTTACTATCACACAACCGACGGTCGTGAAAGGGTTAACCTTCGGTGTATTGTCGCAGTGAAAAGGGTTAACCGGTTGGTAGCGCGGCAGTGTTTTGATATTTGGGGGGGGGGGGGGGGGGGGGGGGGGGGGGGGCGCAGTGGTGAACCTTGCCAAGGGTGCCAAATGTGCTAGGTCCGCCCCAGGTGCAGATACATATACAGATACAGATATAGATACAGATATAGATACAGATGCAGATACAGATACAGATACAGATACAGATGCAGATATAGATACAGATACAGATACAGCTATAGATATAGATACAGATGCAGATACAGATACAGATACAGATGCAGATGCAGATATAGATACAGATACAGATACAGATACAGATATAGATACAGATACAGATACAGATACAGCTATAGATATAGATACAGATGCAGATACAGATACAGATGCAGATGCAGATACAGATACAGATGCAGATATAGATACAGATACAGATACAGATACAGATATAGATACAGATACAGATGCAGATATAGATACAGATACAGATGCAGATACAGATACAGATACAGATGCAGATACAGATACAGATACAGATGCAGATGCAGATGCAGATATAGATACAGACACAGATACAGATATAGATGCAGATGCAGATACAGATACAGATGCAGCTATAGATACAGATACAGATACAGATGCAGATATAGATGCAGATACAGATATAGATACAGATACAGATACAGATATAGATGCAGATGCAGATACAGATATAGATACAGATACAGATACAGATATAGATGCAGATGCAGATACAGATACAGATACAGATATAGATGCAGATGCAGATACAGATACAGATGCAGATACAGATACAGATGCAGCTATAGATACAGATACAGATACAGATATAGATGCAGATGCAGATACAGATACAGATACAGATACAGATATAGATACAGACATAGACGCCTGCGCAATAGAGCACTCGAAGCATCTGCTCTACGACTATTGAACATGGGGGGGCAAACGTCTGATTTTGCTCCCCCACTTTTTGATCATATGAAAAATATGATATACCCCCCCCCCCCTCCCATATATAAATCTAATCATAACTACGTAATTTCAATCAAATTAATAATACGCAATGACACTTAATAGCAAGTTTTTAAGTTTCCAAAGATTGTGTGACCCCCCACTTTAATGGTTTGATCCAGTGCCCACGGGCCATGATTCGTCGGCATGACGTATACGACATGTTGGGGGAGGAGGCGGCTTTTTCTAATGCCATTGAAAAATTCAGGCTGGATATTGGATAACATTGTGAGGATTATTCTTCTGCGTTTACATCAAAATGGAGCAAATCATCACGTAAGTCGAACACTGTGACTGTATACTAAATGCGCAAACAGATTGAAACTGAATATTTCTCATATGGTGAGCCTCCGCGCTGCACCGAGTGAATCCACAGTCACTTGCTCCTCAATGGGAAACCAACCTAGATTTACCCTGAAGGACTGGTTCTGGCCGAACCGTTCGTTATACAAGTATCACAGAGACATTACAAAGGTGCTCACAGTTGCACGAGGGGTTCGGACAGAGATACGGGATGGTGTGAAAGCTCGGCATTGCTAATTAATATTTTTAATATCTTTTTATAAACTGCTCAAAGCAGCATTATTTCCGCCGTTGGGTGATCACAGCGCCTGCGCACCATCCCGTATCTCTGTCCGAAACCCTCGTGCAACTGTGAGCACATTTGTAATGTCTCTGTGATACTTGTATAACGAACGGTTCGGCCAGAACCAGTCCTTCAGGGTAAATCTAGGTTGGTTTCCCATTGAGGAGCAAGTGACTGTGGATTCACTCGGTGCAGCACAGACACGAAAGGGGCTAGTATGGACCCTGATGTAAACAAGACAAACGTCTTTCTCTGGTCTGCATCCCCTTAACAATTGTGTGTATTGAGCCGTACTGTATTGTACCCATTCTGCAATCTGTTAAATAAAGTTTTCATTCATTCATTCATTCATTCATTCAGCCGCCGCGCTCACTGGGGCTATTGATTGCGTCAATTAATTGTTGTTGTTGTTGTTGGTACTGCCGCTGCGGATGTGAACGGGGCCGGAGGGGCTTTGGGAGGATGGGAAAGTTATTATTATTATTATAATAGTAATTGGCTATCATACGTGCCTAGCTAGCGTTAGCTAAAAGAGCCCTCGCAGTGAAGTTATTATTATTATAGCTATCATACTGCAATATAAACTAAGTTTTATAGTGAAAAGAGCAGCTTTATTTTGGTCAAGATTGAAGGCTCTATATTGCAGGAAATTGCACATACAGGTGTTCATTAAATGTAAAAAAAAAAAAAAAAAAAAAAAAAAAAAAGGGTTTCGGACAGAGATACGGGATGGTGCGCAGGCGCTGTGATCACCCAACGGCGGAAATAATGCCGCTTTGAGCGGTTTATAAAAAAATATTAAAAATATTTATTAGCAACGCCGAGCTTTCAAACCATCCCGTATCTCTGTCCGAACCCCTTGTGCAACTGTGAGCACCTTTGTAATGTCTCTGTGATACTTGTATAATGAACGGTTCGGCCAGAACCAGTCCTTCAGGGTAAATCTAGGTTGGTTTCCCATTGAGGAGCAAGTGACTGTGGATTCACTCAGTGCAGCGCAGAGGCTCACCATACGAGAAATATTCAGTTTCAATCTGTTTGCGCATTTAGTATACAGTCACAGTGTTCGACTTACGTGATGATTTGCTCCATTTTGATGTAAACGCAGAAGAATAATCATCACAATGTTATCCAATATCCAGCCTGAATTTTTCAATGGCATTAGAAAAAGCCGCCTCCTCCCCCAACATGTCGTATACGTCATGCCGACGAACCGTGGCCCGTGGGCACTGGATCAAACCATTAAAGTGGGGGGTCACACAATCTTTGGAAACTTAAAAAACTTGCTATTAAGTGTCATTGCGTTTTATTAATTTGATTGAAATTACGTAGTTATGGTTAGATTTATATATGGGAGGGGGGGGGGGGTATATCATATTTTTCATATGATCAAAAAGTGGGGGAGCAAAATCAGACGTTTGCCCCCCCATGTTCAATAGTCGTAGAGCAGATGCTTCGAGTGCTCTATTGCGCAGGCGTCTATGTGTGTGTGTGTGTGTGTGTGTGTGTGTGTGTGTAGGTGTGTGCGTTGTGTGTGTGTGTGTGTGTGTGTGTGTGTGTGTGTGTGTAGGTGTGTGTGTGTGCGTGCGTGCGTGCGTGCGTGTGTGTGTGTATGTGTGTGTGTGTGTGTGTGTGTGTGCGTGCGTGCGTGCGTGCGTGCGTGCGTGCGTGCGTGCGTGCGTGCGTGCGTGCGTGCGTGCATGCGTGCGTGTGTGTGTGTGTGTGTATCAGGGCTTCATGCTGCAAGTTGAATGTTTTTGGAGCACATAAAGAACTTTAGTGTTCAATAAAAATGTCAAATAATAATCAGGTGTTTTTCCTTAATAAAAAGATTTTTATAGATAGACGACATGTGTAACGTTATTGCAACCAAAGTCACCTAGTGTTACAATTATTCTGTCAGCCTTTTGGTAAGTGAGGGTCATTATATTAGCTTATTATACAACTCGTACCTGTCAGATGCAAAGACATTAAACTCCACTCTGCCACCAAGGCCCTCTCCGTTGACAGCAGCTATAACTGATTTGGGTAAGTCTCTAATTGAACCATATAAGTCCGTCTTGACGTTTTTTTG
>NC_140166.1:118265748-118296562 GCF_963971535.1 Notolepis coatsorum
ACGTACTAATTTTCAGTTGTATATTTTGATATTGCTAATAAAATACTGTAAACGTTATATCTTTGTCCCCGTGCCGTCTATTGAGTGTCTGCCATATTTAACTGTACTGTCTGGCAAGTAATAATAATATTTAGTAGTGGTTTAATCTAAACAATCTTTAATACAGTCAGGGTTTTGTAACCCCTCAGTTACAAAATGCATTATTATTATTATTATTATTATTATTATTATTATTATTATTATTATTATTATTATTATTATTATTATTATTATTATTATTATTATTATTATTAATTATAAATTATAAATTATTATTATTATTATTATTATTATTATTATTATTATTATTATTATTATTATTATTATTATTATTATTATTATTATTATTATTATTATTATTATTATTATTATTATTATTATTATTATTATTATTATTATTATTATTATTATTATTATTATTATTATTATTATTATTATTATTATTATTATTATTATTATTATTATTATTATTATTGTTATTGTTGTCATTGTTGCAGGAGAATATTCAAAACGATCCAACATCGATATTAGGGGGATCAGGGTATATAAAGCCACAGGGCGCTGATGACAAGCTGTGACAGCTGCGGGATGAAATTGATCATTGCTCCAGAAGCGTGTGGTGGGGAGAGCACCAATCAACACGGCACCTTACAGGAAAGAAGCGTGTGGCGGGGAATGCAATTAATCAACAAAATACCTTAAAGGAACGGAGCGTGTGGGTGGGGAGCGGACCAAACCTCACAGTACCCCCCCCTCCACGGGAGCCACCCGGCGACCAGGCCGACCCGGCTTGCCCGGATGGGCACGATGGAAGTCGGTGATCAGGCCGGGGTCTACGATGAGCTGGTGGGAGACCCAGCTCCGTTCCTCCGGACCGTACCCCTCCCAGTCCACCAGATACTGGAACCCCCGACCCCGCCGTCGAACGCCCATCAACCGGCGGACCTGCCACTGGGGGTGACCGTCCACCATCTTGGGAGGAGGTGGTTCCGGAGCAGGAGGCATCAGGGGACTGAGAGAGACAGGCTTAACCCGGGACACATGGAAAACGGGGTGAATGTGCATGGACGCAGGAAGCTTAAGACGCACCGCCGCCGGACTGAGTACCTTCAGAACCTCGAAAGGTCAGACGAACCGGGGGTTAAGTTTCTTGGCCGAGGACCGAAGTGGGAGGTCCCTCGCGGAAAGCCACACCCACTGCCCAGGGTGGTACGTTGGCGCAGGAACCCGGCGCCGGTCAGCCCCACGACAGGCGCGCTCTGATGACCGGAGCAGCGCGGTCCTGGCGATCTCCCAGACCCGACGGCACCGGTTGGTAGCCCAGGGATACCTCAAAGGGTGAGAGGCCGGTGGCGGAACTGACCATGGAGTTGATGGAGTACTCGACCCAGGGAAGGAAACGGCTCCAAGAAGCTGGTCTCTCGGCAGCCTCACACCGAAGAGCAGACTCCACGCTCTGGTTCATCCTCTCCGTTTGTCCGTTAGTCTGGGGATGATAACCAGAGGAAAGACTGACCGTTGCCCCCAATCCCTTGCAAAAAGCCCGCCATACCTGGGAAGTGAACTGGGGCCCCCGGTCCGAGACGACGTCCTGGGGAAAACCATGGAGGCGAAACACGTGGTGTGTCAGGAGGTCCGCCGTCTCGGCCACCGAGGGAAGTTTGGGAAGGGCCACGAGGTGAACCCCCTTGCTGAACCGATCCACCACGGTCAGAAGGCACGTGTTCCCCTGGGAGGAGGGAAGACCCGTGACGAAGTCCAGCGCCACATGTGACCAAGGACGGCTCGGAATGGGAAGCGGCTGTAATAGCCCGGAGGGTGCCTGGTGGGAGGCCTTGCTGCGGGCGCAGACTGCGCAGGCCAGTACGAACTCCTTGACGTCGTTCCTCATGGTGGGCCACCAGAATCGACGAGCCAGGAAGGAGAACGTGCGATGAACGCCCGGGTGGCAGGCGAACCGGCTGGTATGGCCCCACTGGGGATGAAGAGACGATGAACCGGTACATTGCCTGGAGCGCGATGGAAGCGTAGGGCACGCCTTACCACCCCCTCGATGCCCAAGGTGACGACTCCTACCACCCTGGCCTCTGGGAGGATGGGAGTCGGGTCCTCAGTGGTTGGAGCCCCCTTGGAGTGTAACCGGGACAGGGAGTCGGCCTTCGTGTTGCGGGAACCAGGGCGAAACGTCAGCGAGAAGTCGAACCGACTGAGGAAGCTGGCCCATCTTGCCTGCCGGCCATTGAGGCACTTGGAAGCACGGATGTACGTCTGGTTCTTGTGGTCCGTCCAAATGGTAAACGGCTCCTCGGCCCCCTCTAGCCAATGACGCCACTCCTCCAAGGCAGCCACAACCGCCAGCAGCTCCCGATTGCCGATGTCATAGTTCCTCTCGGCAGGGAGGAACCGACGCGAGTAGAAGGCGCATGGATGTACCTTCTGGTCCGTTGCCGACCGCTGGGATATGATTGCTCCCAGTCCAGTATCCGAGGCGTCCACCTCAACGATGAACTGTCTCTTGGGGTCTGGATGGAGCAAGATCGGGGTGGAAGTGAACCTCTTCTTGAGGGAGCGGAACGCAGCACACGCCGCTGGGGACCAGTCGAACGGCAGGGCGGGAGAGGTCAGTCTGGTAAGCGGTTCCGCCACTTGACTGTAGTTCCGGATGAACATTCGGTAGAAGTTGGCGAACCCGAGGAAGCTCTGTAACTCCTTCCGAGAGGTGGGTTCTTGCGAGGATCAGCTCGGGTCAAGCCATTCTCCACGATGAAGCCCAGGTAATCGACGGAGTCGGAGTGGAATCGGCACTTCTCCGCCTTGACGAAGAGCCGATTGTGGAGGAGGCGCTCCAGCACACGGCGGACATGCTGGATGTGTTCCTCGAGGGTCTTGGAGAAGATGAGGATGTCATCTAGGTATACTACCACAAACTCATCCAGCATGTCACGAAGGACGTCGTTCATGAGCGCCTGGAATACCGCCGGAGCGTTGGTGAGGCCGAACGGCATCACCAGGTACTCGTAGTGGCCCCTGGGAGTCTTGAAGGCGGTCTTCCATTCATCGCCCTCTCGGATACGGACTAGATGGTAGGCACTCCGGAGGTCCAGCTTGGTAAAGACGGTAGCCTGGGTGAGAGGCTCGAAGGTGGAGTTCATGAGAGGTAGAGGATACTTGTTCTTAATGGTGATCTCGTTGAGCTGGCGATAGTCGATGCAGGGTCGAAGGTCTCCGTCCTTCTTCCCAACAAAGAAGAAACCGGCCGCCACAGGAGAGGAGGAAGGCCAAATGAGTCCTGCTTCCAAGGACTCAGAGATGTATTGATTCATCGCTGCCTTCTCCGGGACGGTCAGACTGTAGAGGCGGCTGCCGGGAAGGGGAGCCCCTGAGCAGAGGTCGATGGCACAGTCGTAAGGCCGGTGGGGCGGAAGGGCCTGAGCCCTGGACTTACTGAAAACCTCCATGAGGTCGTGGTACTCGGGGGGTATGGTCGAGAGGTCCGGAGGCGGCTCACCAACGGATCTCCGGGGCGAGGGACAGGATGCCGCCTGAAGACACTGGGCATGACAGGAGGAGCTCCAACCCTTGATGGTACCGGAGGACCAGGCGATGTGGGGCTCGTGCAGCGCGAGCCAGGGCCGGCCCAGGACTACTGGGACAAGAGGGGATCTGGTGATAAGGAACTGGAGTCTCTCAACGTGGTTACCAGCAATGGTGAGCAGGACAGGGCAGGTGCGTTGAGTGATGTCAGCCAGGCGGTGTTGGTCCAATGCGAATACCTCCAATGGCCTCACTAAGTCCTCAAGTGGAATGTTGGCCCGGGTAGCAAACTCGAAGTCTAGGAAACTCTCGTCAGCCCCCGAGTCAATGAGTGCCTCCACCGTGGCCCGTTGGTCCACCCAGGCCAGGGTGACGCTCATCAGATGGCCAGGTGGTGCACGGCTCTGGGAACGAGAAAAACGGCTCACCAGGATCTCCCGGGGTCCCGGCGAGCCTGGTCATTTGGCCGGGTGGGGCAGTTGGCGATACGGTGTCCCTCCCGACCGCAGTAGAGGCAAAGGCCGGACCTGAACCTCGCCTCCCGTTCAGCCTGGCTAAGATGAGAACGTCCCAGCTGCATGGGTTCCTCCTCGGGCACCGAACGGGAGGGAAAAGAGCCACCAGTCGTGTTGGGAGCAGGGCGACCAGCAGTACCGTCACGAGTACGGGGGGTCCGGAGTACCTCTGGAGGTCCCTGTCGGGTTCTCTCACGTCTTCTCTCCTGGAGGCGTCCGTCGATGCGAATGGCGAGGCTGAACAGGTCCTCGAGGGACTCAGGTTCCTCACGGGTCGCGAGCTGGTCCCTGACTACGTCGTTGAGCCCCCTCATGAAGGTAAGACGAAGTGCTTGATCGTTCCAACCGCTCTCCGTAGCCGCCAGTCTGAACTCCAGCACGTAGTCGGTAACCCCGCCACTGCCCTGCCGGAAGGTACCCAACCGGGCTCCAGGGTCCTGGCCATGGGCTGGGTGGTGGAAAACCCTGCGGAGCTCAGCTACAAAGTCTGGGTAGGAGAAACAGAAGTCTGCCCCCATTGCCCAGGAGGCAGTGACCCACTGGGCTGCCCGGCCTGAGAGCAAGTTAGTCATGTAAGCCACTCGGGCTCCCCTTGAAGTGAAACGACTGGGTTGATGACGAAAAACCAACTCACATTGCATGATGAATGTGGCACAATCCTCGAAGTTACCGTCGAACAGCCGTGGTTCGGAGAGACGGGGCTCCCGAGGTGCGGGATCGGGAGGCGCGGGGACTGCCAGGGCTGCGGGTGATGCTCCGGCCAAGGCTCCTGAAGGAAGTGGGGTTACAAGCAAGGTGTTAACGGTTTCACTCAGCGTGTGTAAGTGGAGGAGAATACTAGACTGCTGGCTAGCCAGAGAGCCCAGGGACCCCTGAATAGGCAGGACCTGCTCTCGGAGTTCCTGTACAGCAGCCGCAGCCGCATCTAGCTGTAGGCTGTGGCCCTTGGTTAACTCTATCTGGACTGCCAATGCTGTTCTGACTCTCTCTGTGTCGGCTGGGGTCGTCATGGTTGGATCGTAATGTTAGGGTTTGTAACCGACCTCAAGCGCAACGGCACAGAGAGAGTTGTTTCAGAGTTAGCCAAAGCAAGGGCGTATTTATTCTCAGAGTCACAAGATTGAATTAGGTTGAGCAACAGAACAAACGGGGAATCTGGCATGTGAAGATTGTTGCGGCTCTGCAGATTCTCCCAGTATGTGGTGGTGAGGAATTAGCTTGTGACGTCTGAAGCCGCTCTGCAGATCCTCCCAGTTTTCACTCCAGGTGGAAATGGAGAGAGAGAGAGAAATCCCAGTTAGCCCAGTGCACAACAGAAACAGAGAGGTGACTGATCCAAATAAATATCCAAGTGACTTGATCTTCGGTGTGATACACACAGTTAGCAGAGTCCAGAGAAAAAAACAAAAGTCCAAAGTGTAAATCCAACACAAAAAATATGTGAGAACAGTATAACAAAACGAGATCTCTTCGGTGTTTCACAAACACACAAAAAACTGGTGATCCAAAAAAGAACTGTTTCCAAAAACTCACCAGAGCGCAACGCGTAAAGCGGGCAGATAAACGAGGCACAGCTGTATGTAGACAGCTTTGTCACAGTATCGGGCAAGATGGCCGAGTTCTCCACAAGGCCAGCACTCAACCGATGCCGGCCATCCAGACGATCCTCCTCTTGGATGTCCATTCCCTCCTCGGGGCTGCCAGTTCGATCCCCTCTGATTCTGTTGTTGTATGGGTGCCGGTGCTTCCTGTTTTGTGGGCTGTGCTGTTTCCTGGTTGTTCAGTTGTCCGCTATTCCCCGTCTCGGCTCTGGGCTGTGTGGCTTGTACCATGGCTTGGAGGTACTCTACCACCTTGATTGCCTCGACAGGCTGTTGGTACATGAGCTTTCGCTGACTTGCCGTTTCTTTGTCTTTGGCCTGTTGCTCCTTCTTCCTGTGCAGCTCCACTTGATGGCTCACGTTCTCCATGTATGCATCTAAGGGAAGGCTTCCCAGGCATACCACTTCATTCAGTTTTTGTCTCACTTCGCTGGAGAGGCCCTTCTGTATCTTTTCTCTAAGCATCGCCTCCCCCATTGGATTAGCTGCGGGGTCTTGGCCAGTCATGTCTCTCCAGGTGGCGTAGGCCTTTGCCACATACTCCCAGGTTCCAAGGCACCAATGTGGATCTTGTCTGGATGCATCATGGTTTGATAGGTTTCCCGCAGGACTCGCCACAGTGCTCCTCTGTGGGCGGCGAAGAGGTCCTGGTCGTGGGCTCCTGAAACTACGTACCGCACCATAGCAGCCTTGGTTAGTAGTTCTTCCATGACAGCGACTCCTACTTTGTGAGAGAGCAATCGCTTGACATCGCCGATAGCCAGCTGTTGGCCTACCATCATTTCCTCCAGCTTGGCAATCCACGGAAAAGCCCCATTCTGGAGGGAGGGCAACTTCTCCGATATTTGAGACATGTCTGAAGCATTCCATGGCTGTTACTCCAATCCCTGATGTCTTATCATTAATGGTTGCATGCTGACCGTTTGCTCTCTGGTAGCGGATCTGGTCACTCTTTTGTCTTCCGCCTTTTTCAACGCTTTGATTTCATCCCTTGCTTTATCTATTTGTTCTTCCAATGCTCGTTGTGCGGTGTTGACCCTTCTCCAGTTTGCAGCGCTTGCTTTGTATCCCTCGGAAACAGTGTCTTTGGCCTCGTGGTAGGACTGTATCTGTGCTTCCATCTCGCGGTTTTCCTTAGTCATTCCCTGGTGGCAAGCAGGGAATGTATATATATATATATATATATATATATATATATATATATATATATATATATATATATATATATATATATATATATATATATATGTATATTTGTACTCCTGTTGGGGCCTCTTGGACCAGATCAATGTTTTATCTGGCTAAATAAAGGTTAAATAAATAAATAAGAAACTGATGATTTGGTCCTGTTAACTTTGAATTTTCTATGGGGACTGCCCAGATCCCTCTCATGGACATGGACCTCACTTTCAGAACCTCTAATGATTCTAGTTATTCAGTATTCATCTCGAATTACTCAAAAACTGCGTATTTCTGTGTTGAAGCCCCCAATGTTTTCTAACCCTAAAAATGCCCCTGCTCTGATCGTCATCAACGGCATTCGTTTGGAACACCACACACGCTGATCAGCTAGATCGATATGAAATCATTGTAGGATCAAGGTGGAATTGACGTCAGATAGTCCTTACCTTTGATCGGGTGTATCCCAAAAAGAATATTCCAATTGTCTGATCTTCCAGTATTGGTGTCCATCGGGTCCCCGACATAATCCGGCACAACACATGCATCGAGGGACAGGGACGCATTCCAATGTGATCGGGTGAAACGCTATGCTTGCCTGGACCAAGATGCCCAGACTGGTTTAGATGTAACACACGGTGTTACATCCCAATGTATATATTCCCCAGTGTGTGTCTCCATGTGTGTGTGTTCTCCATTTTGTTTCCTCCCTCCAGCCATTGTTCCCTCCACCCGTCCTCCACCATTGGTCCCTGCCAGGCCTGCCCTTCCATTATAGCAGCACAGCACCGATTGGTGGATGGTTTTCCAGACTCCAACACTCAATCAACACCCATCACCCACCACCCAATCATGGATCACCACACACCTGTTAATACATGGCTTCTCACTTCAGTCACTCTCTCTCTCTGGCATGAGGCTAGGCCTAGTGTTATTTTGTGGCATTGTACTTTGATAATATCCCTTTTTGTTTATAGGCCTTTGTAATAGTGAAAGTGCCTTTGTGATTGTATGGCCGCAGAGAGAGCATTGTTACCTATAGATTGTTTTATTATATTTTGTTTGTATTTTGTTTCCATTTTGTTGTATGTATCATTAATGTTGTCTCTCTTTCTCAGGAAGCACAGATGGGGTGAGCTGCCATTTCCTTTGGATATTGTTTTCTCCTGTTTTGGTTAGGTAAGGGTAGTTTAGGTAATGTAATTTCTTTTACCATAGATTAGATTGGTTTATTTGGAGTATAGTGGTGTTTGTTTGTTGTTTTGGCCTGGGCTCACCCTTGAGCTACGTGTGCTTCCTTTGCATCTCTCAATAAATATCATTGTTGTTTACAAACGTGGTCCATCATTTCTGTCAACCAACTGTTATGTTACAGCCCTTTACCCTTAGACCCACAGGGGTTGTAACATAAATGGGGGCTCTGCCTGGATTCTGCAACCCGTGTTCATTGTTGGTTGATGGATATGGTGAACTGTGTTTGTTTACACTTGTATGGTAAATAATTTGTGTTTAAGATGGCAGTTAGTACTTTTAATCTGGGGGAATTCTTGAGCAATCCTACTTGGGAAGAGCTGGATAGCTGCCGCAAGGCAGACTTAGTGGAGATTGCCACACATTTTAAACTCTCGGTTCAAAAGCATCTTAAGCATGATATCAGGTGTCTTGTGGTAGGTAAGCTGTTGGAGCAGGGGACGCTTGTTTTACCTGTGGTCTCTGATGAACATGCAAGTCCTCCTGGTGAACCTACTGAAGCACAGCCTTCTGTATCTGAGGAGCAAGCTCATGGTGAAAGTGCTGAGAAGGCAGGTGTGAAAGTCACATTGCCACTTTTTCACTTGGTCTCTCCTGTGTCAACTGGGTCTCGAGAAGGGGCCCAGGTCAAGGTTAGAATAGCACGTCTCCAGATGGAGGCTCAGGAGAAGGCACAAGCACGTGAGGCGGAGTATCGGCTTCGTTAAATGGAGCTTGAGGCAGAAAATGAAAGGGCTGTTAACATTTGTAGGTTGGAGCTTGAGGTGGAAAAAGAGCTCAGACTGCGGGAGTTGGAGCTGGGAGTCCAAAAGAATGAATCCAACTCTGCTACGCTGTTGACTCCTCCACAAGGCCCTGGTATGTCCTCCTCCACAGCTTATTCATCACACACTTTTGATATAAGTAAACACATTGCTTTGGTGCCTCCATTCCGGGAGACAGAAGTTGATACTTATTTGAATGTGTTTGAGCGTATTGCAGCTTCATTGCGCTGGCCAAGAGAGGTCTGGCCTTTGTTGCTTCAATGCAAATTGACTGGTAAAGCCCAAGAGGTTTGTTCAACACTTTCCCTAGAAGATAGTCTATTGTTTGATACTGGCTGCCATCCTTCGTGCATATGAGCTTGTGCCCGAAGCTTATAGGCAGAGGTTTCGCAGTCACAAGAGAGCTGTCAACCAGACCTTTGTAGAGTTTGCTAGAGAGAAAGGAACTCTCTTTGATAAATGGTGTGCAGCAAGCAAGGCCTCAGATCTTAACTCTCTCAGAGAACTCATTCTATTAGAAGAGTTTAAGAATCGTTTGCCAGAGCGTATTGTCATTTACTTGAGTGAGCAGAAAGTGTCCACTCTGCAGCAGGCTGAGGTATTAGCTGATGAGTTTGCGCTAACCCAGAAAACTGTTTGTAGATAGGCGTGACTCGTTTCTCCCCCATGATTTCTCTCAGAAACATTCTGTCCCCAACCATTCAAAATTCACACACCCCCGACCAAAAATGTCCCCTCCACACACAAAAGAGGAGCGGACATGTTACTACTGTCATAAATCTGGTCATGTTATTTCTGACTGTTTAACATTGAAACGTAAGCAGCAATCATCCTCTCAGAACTTTAGGCAACCCAAAGGGGTTGGTCTGATTAAAATGGCACCTGGTTCCGATCGACAGATGCACAATGATCAGGATGTTCTCGACCCTTGTTTCAGGCCATTTATTTCCAAGGGTTTAGTTTCCTTGACAGGGGATCCAAAAGATCAGTGTACAGTTCAGATCTGGATCGAGATACTGGAGCCTCACAATCCTTTATCCTCTCTGATGTACTACCTCTGTCTGAGAAATCTTCCTGTGGTTCTAGTGTCCTAGTTCAAGGTATTGAGATGGGTTTCGTGCCAGCCCTGTTACACTGTTTTCATGTACAATCTGATTTGGTCACTGGTCTTTAAAATAGGGGTGAGACCTTCCTTGCCAGTTAAAGGCATTTTCTTTATCCTGGGAAATGATTTAGCTGGAGGCCAGGTGAATGCTGTGCTGGAAGTGTTGGATCACCCAGACACAGATTCTCTGCCTGATGACTTGTCACAGAACTTCCCTGAAGTTTTTTCTGCAAGTGTTGTCACTCGGGCTCAATTGAAAAAGAGAGGTGATGAAATAAATTTGTCTGACTCTGTTTTTGCTTCAGCTTTTGTCAGGGAGGAGTTGCTGACTCCAACTTCTGACACCGCTGACAAACCACTGACTCATAGTAAGGTACCCCCACAGACAACTGTAACTAGTTCCGATGCATTGAAGTTACCCGTTACTCGTGAAATGCTAATTAGTGCCCAGAAGGCTGACCCTTCTCTTGCAAAATGTTTATCTTCTCTTGAGACAGAACAGAGGAGAGAGTTGCATTCTAGGATGAAGGAGTTTTGATGCGTACATGGAGGTCCCATGGTACTAGACTGGCAGAGCATGCCCAATCAGAGATAGGGCTACCAGATCAGGTACCAGACTGGAGCACTGTCTATCAGATTGTTGTCCCTGCAGTTTATCGTCAGCATGTACTGTTCTTGGCCTATGACCACCCTTGGTCTGGACATTTGGGAGTCACTAAAACATACAACAGAATACTTCAACATTTCTTTTGGCCCGGTTTGAAGTCCGATGTGGCACAGTACTGTTGTACCTGTAGTACTTGTCAGATCACCGGAAAGCCAAACCAGGTAATTCCACCTGCTCCCCTCTGTCCTATACCAGCGGTCGGTGAACCATTTTAACATGTCATAGTTGATTGTGTTGGTCCGTTGCTAAAGACCAAATCCGGCAATCAGTTTTTGTTGACAATAATGTGTACCGCCACCCGTTTTCCTGAGGCTATACCTCTTCGCAGAATTACAGCGCCTGTAATAATTAAGGCTTTGACGAAGTTCTTCTCCACGTTTGGACTGCCTAAGGTAGTACAGACTGACCAAGGCACCAACTTTCTGTCTAGGTTATTTGAGCAAGTGTTACAGTCCCTGGGTATCCGACATATAGTGTCCAGTGGTACCACCCTGAAACTCAGGGGGCTCTAGAACGTTGGCATCAGACATTAAAGTCCATGTTGCGTAAATATTGCTTAGACACAGAGAAAGATTGGGATGAGGGTGTCCCCCTTGTTCTATTTGCTGTGCGAGAGACCATACAGGAGTCTCTTGGTTTCAGTCCTGCTGAGCTCGTTTTCGGGCACACTGTTAGAGGACCCCTGAAAGTTCTTAAAGAACGGTTCATGTCAAAGGGTGCCAGCACACCCACTAATGTTCTAGATTTTCAGTTTCGAGAGCGACTGCATCAGGCGTGCTCTCTCGCAAAAGAAGCGCTCTCTTCTTCCCAGAGAACTATGAAACGGCACTATGACGAGAAAGCTGTTTCTCGATCTTTCCAGCCAGGTGATAAGGTTCTAGTCCTGTTACCTATCCTTGGCTCTGCTCTTTCCGCTCGTTTTTCCGGACCGTATGCAATAGACAAGAAAATAAGTGATACTGACTATGTAGTTTGCACCCCTGATTGTAAACGTCACTCTCGTGTTTGCCACATCAATATGCTTAAACCATATTTCTCCAGAGATAGTCTGCAGGTGAAGACCTCAGACCAGACAGCCGGACTGGCCGTCTCTGCTGTTGCCTCAACTCCTATAGTTCCAGACTCTCCTAACGTTAGTGGTGAGGATGTAGATGGCTTAGAGTTGCGCAATGCAGCACATCAGTGTGCTAGATTGTCCAACACTGAGATGTTATTGAACCTGCCCACTCACTTAGCACACTTACCTGAGGAGAAGCGAGAGGACATCACAACTTTGATTCAGGCCTACATGGCTCTGTTTGGTGATGTTCCCTCCTGTACTTCTGTATTGGCCCATGATATTAAAGTTAACAATGCTGTGCCTATCAAGCAACATGCATACCGTGTTAACATCACCAAGAGAGCCATGATGCAACAGGAGGTTGACTATTTGTTAAAACATGGTTTAGCCAAGCCAAGTTGCAGTCCCTGGAGTTCACCTTGCTTGTTAGCTCCCAAATCGGATGAAACTCCTAGATTTTGTACCGATTTCCGAATGGTAAATGCTGTCACCGTGCCTGATTCCTTCCCACTGCCCCGCATGGAAGATTGTATTGACAACCTTGGATCTGCCACCTATGTTAGCAAACTAGATTTGTTAAAGGGTTACTGGCAGGTCCCTTTGACCCCCCGTGCCTCGGAAATCTCTGCGTTTGTTACTCCTGACAATTTTTTGCAATATACTGTAATGCCTTTTGGAATGCGTAATGCCCCGGCCACTTTCCAGCGACTGGTGAACCTAGTCCTGGCTGGTGTTCCAAATTGTAATGCCTATCTCGATGACCTGGTTGTCTATTCGACCAACTGGCGTGACCACATGACAACCTTACAAACTGTCTTTGACCGCTTAGCTGGAGCCTCCCTGACCCTTAACCTTGCCAAGTGTGAGTTCGGCAAGGCTACGGTTACCTATCTTGGTAAGCAGGTAGGACAAGGACAAGTGCGTCCGGTGGATGCAAAAATATCTGCAATCACAACTTTTCCAGTGCCTACTACTAGGCGGGAATTGCGTAGATTCCTTGGGATGGCTGGGTATTACCGTGGTTTTTGCCGAAACTTTTCTTCTGTCGTCACTTCTCTCACTGGCCTGTGTAGCCCGTCCAAACCATTCATTTGGACAGCTGATTGTCAAAATGCATTTGATGGTGTTAAAGCTCTCTTATGCTGTTCCCCTGTTCTCTCTGCTCCAGATTTCTCCCTGCCGTTCCAGCTGGAGGTGGATGCCAGCGGGGTGGGAGCTGGAGGAGTGTTATTACAGGAGGATCACGATGGTGTCAGTCACCCGGTTTGTTATTTTTCCCGGAAATTTAACAAACATCAACTAAACTATTCCACTATTGAAAAGGAGACTTTGGCTATGTTGTATGCGTTGCAACATTTTGAGGTATATGTCGGTTCAAGCGCGTTACCAGTGGTATTATACACCGAACACAACCCATTGGTATTTCTGTTGCGGATGTACAACCACAATCAGCGCCTCATGCGTTGGGCGCTCATAGTCCAAAATTATAACCTCGAAATAAAGCATAAGAAGGGGTCCGAGAATGTGTTGGCGGATGCTCTGTCTCGGAGATAAGACTCTCGTGCGGTCGACTTATTTGTTGTGACGACTGCTTGTTTTGTCTTTTTTATGGCTTTTTACTTTGAAGTACATATTCTCTCTGGGATGGGGGTTTCGTTGTTAAGAGAAAAAAAAACATGTTTTGTTGGTGTTGTGTTATGTGTCAAACATGTTTTTTGTCTTATGTATGGGGGTGTTACATCCCAATGTATATATTCCCCAGTGTGTGTCTCCATGTGTGTGTGTTCTCCATTTTGTTTCCTCCCTTCAGCCATTGTTCCCTCCACCCGTTCTCCACCATTGGTCCCTGCCAGGCCTGCCCTTCCATTATAGCAGCACAGCACCGATTGGTGGATGGTTTTCCAGACTCCAACACTCAATCAACACCCATCACCCACCACCCAATCATGGATCACCACACACCTGTTAAAACATGGCTTCTCACTTCAGTCACTCTCTCTCTCTGGCATGAGGCTAGGCCTAGTGTTATTTTGTGGCATTGTACTTTGATAATATCCCTTTTTGTTTATAGGCCTTTGTAATAGTGAAAGTGCCTTTGTGATTGTATGGCCGCAGAGAGAGCATTGTTACCTATAGATTGTTTTGTTATGTTTCCATTTAGTTGTATGTATCATTAATGTGTTTTTGTCTCTCTTTCTCAGGAAGCACAGATGGGGTGAGCTGCCATTTCCTTTAGATATTGTTTTCTCCTGTTTTGGTTAGGTAAGGGTAGTTTAGGTAAGGTAATTTATTTTACCATAGATTAGATTGGTTTATTTGGAGTATAATGGTGTTTGTTTGTTGTTTTGGCCTGGGCTCACCCTTGAGCTACGTGTGCTTCCTTTGCATCTCTCAATAAATATCATTGTTGTTTACAAACGTGGTCCATCATTTCTGTCAACCAACTGTTATGTTACAGCCCTTAGACCCACAGGGGTCGTAACACACGGTATGAAATAAGGTTTCAAAGGGTGGGCGATACTGCCACCTAGCAGGATGCGGCCGGAATTGCACTCTCGGAATCTCAGAATGATCTCCTATGGTAACACCGAGGTCTGTGAACCTGTAATGAAAAAAAATCGAATAAAAGAAAAGGATCTCGTCCTTGGCGCTCAACGCATGGCGGCCAAAAACGAGTTAACTTGTCCTTGGCGCTGAATGTGTTAAGGTGATAAGATGTCGGGGATAGTCCCTTAATTAAGTCATCTGTCGTCTGCCCAGTGTTGTAGTCGAGTCACTAATTCTCGAGTCCAAGTCGAGTCTCGAGTCCCCAGTGTTCGAGTCCAAGTCCAAGTCCGAGTCACCAAAGAAGAGGCTTGAGTAAATTGTAATGAACCAAAGAATATCCATTTATTATTCTATTTTTTTCTTTTCTTTTTTTTACTGTGAATAACACCATGCAAAAATCATTCAGCACCTTCTAGAGATCACAGGTACAATAAATCTAAGCAAATTAATAAAGGGCAGACGATTAAACAGGAGGTTTTGTAGATACAGTAGTAACAGTACTGAATTATGCCATCCGGACACATGCAATTTGAAATATGATTATAGAATATAGAATATCTGTGAGGATTCGCCTGTCCCTGGCTGTGTTTTCCCTGTCTACTCTCCTCAACAGCCCCCACCCTTGCGATGATTTACTCTCCTCTACTCTTCACCAGCCCCCACCCTTGGACATCCTTGGTCCTCTGCCTTCACGCACCTGTTGGGAGTTTGCAATCACCTCGGGAGAGTACATAGGTTGCAGACTCCCCTCCAGTCCTTGTTCGGGTCATTCTGTGTTCTGGACTCTGTGTTCGTTCTGTATCTGTATCTGTGTTCACTCTGTGTTCATGGAGTTCTGTACGTTACCATCCTGTACGTTACCATCACCTGCCGCGTCTCCGGCGTGAGACGACGTGCCAGCCATCTCCACCTGTCGCCGTTTGCCTGGAGTGGGACACCGTCTTCGCTCTCTAATTCTCTAGGAGAGGTTTTCCAGTGTTCCCACTCCAGACGTCAAGGCGGTACGCCATCGCTCCCGATTCCACGGGAGGAAGGCGTCTCTTCGTGATCCTCGTTCCTGGGGTGAGGCTCGTCGTCGCTCCCTAGTATTCCATGGGAGGATGGCGTGTTCCCATCCCGGTCCCCTGGGACCCCCTTTGTTCTGCGCTGCCCGTCTGTATGAGGCGCCGTTTGGGACAAAAGCCTGACTAATACAAGACACCGCCTATCCAAAGCCTGACTTATACAGGACACCGCCTATCCAGTTATCCTGCGCGACCCAGTTGGTCCGCGAGAGAGGGCCAGTTGGTGCGCCGATTGGGACAAAAGCCTGTCGAATACGAGACACCGAGGTCCAGTTGGTCTGCGCGCGCCGACATGTTTTTTCGAATACAGACACCGAGGTCCAGTTGGTCTGCGCGCGCCGACATGTTTTGTCGAATACAGACACCGAGGTCCAGTTGGTCCGCGCGCACTGACATGTTTTGATCCGCGCGCGCGGACAACTTTTGGTACGCGAGAGAGGCCCAGATGTCCGGCGAGAGAGGCCCAGATGGGTCCGCGGGCCACCCAGATGGGTATCGCTCGCGGACCAACACTTAAAAGAATAAAGTGGTGTACTCCTTAATTTATGCACTTACAATCACCAGAAAGGCTTTCGAAATGCCATGTTGGCCTCAATATTTTCAAAACAAATTATATGAAAAGGTTATGAAATGAACAACATAAACAAGAATGTGATCAAATATGTAATAAAAACGGAGCTCAGACTGTATCTGTATTACATGTCATATATGTTATGATGAATTGAAAATGGGGGACCCGGACGTAAACAAGACGAAAGTATTTCTTAATTCCTGTATGCGAATTCTTCATCATGCAGCACTATCATCATCATCCGTATCAACTAACATTACAAGTACATTAGAGGAGGAAGTTGGACACATGTTTCATCATTAAATACTAGTATACTAATATACTAACATTACCATTTGTAGACCATAATATGAACTTGTACACATGAGTACATGAGAAGCACTTTGTTCACTTCAAGTAAAGGGATACTTGCCTTACTAAGGTTTATTTTGTCACATACACCAGGGCATACCGTTTTTTTTAAGCTATAGCAATCATCATACTAGCTAGTTTTGATTATCTGCTGACATTTAATGATGAAACATGTGTCCAACTTCCTCCTCTAATGTACTTGTAATGTTAGTTGATACGGATGATGATGATAGTGCTGCATGATGCCAATAAGAATTCGCATACAGGAATTAAGGACCCCCAACATTATCGAAGACACTCTGACGTCACGATTTCTACGATCAAATGTATGCGTTGAGATAGATTGATTGAAAACAGATTGCAGAATGGGTACAGTACAGTACAGCTCAATACATACAATTGTTAAGGGGATGCAGACCAGAGAAAGACTTTCGTCTTGTTTATGTCCGGGTCCCCCATTTTCAATTCATCATAACATATATGACATGTAATACAGATACAGTCTGAGCTCCGTTTTTATTACATATTTTATCACATTCTTGTTTATGTTGTTCATTTCATAACCTTTTCATATAATTTGTTTTGAAAATATTGAGGCCAACATGGCATTTCGAAAGCCTTTCTGGTGATTGTAAGTGCATAAATTAAGGAGTACACCACTTTATTCTTTTAATGTTGGTCCGCGAGCGATACCCATCTGGGTGGCCCGCGGACCCATCTGGGCCTCTCTCGCCGGACATCTGGGCCTCTCTCGCTTACCAAAAGTTGTCCGCGCGCGGATCAAAACATGTCAGCGCGCGCGGACCAACTGGACCTCGGTGTCTGTATTCGACAAAACATGTCGGCGCGCACAGACCAACTGGAACTCGGTGTCTGTATTCGAAAAAACATGTCGTCGCGCGCAGACCAACTGGACCTCGGTGTCTGTATTCGAAAAAACATGTCGGCGCGCGCGGACCAACTGGACCTCGGTGTCTCGTATTCGACAGGCTTTTGTCCCAATCGGCGCACCAACTGGCCCTCTCTCGCGGACCAACTGGGTCGCGCAGGATAACTGGATAGGCGGTGTCCTGTATAATTCAGGCTTTGGATAGGCAGTGTCTTGTATAATTCAGGCTTTGGATAGGCGGTGTCTTGTATTAGTCAGGCTTTTGTCCCAAACGGCGCCTCATACGTCTGCAGCATCCGAAGAGGAGGAGGAGGATCTCCGTGCCAGGCCCCCGCTGTCGGGCCCCTGTTCCCGTGCCAGGCCTCCGCCGTCGGGCCCCTGTCCCCGTGCCAGGCCTCCGCCGTCGGGCCCCTGTTCCCGTGCCAGGCCTCCGCCGTCGGAACCCTGTCCTCATCCCTGTAAGCAGCTCTGGCCCTCGCCCTGTCCAAGGCCTTAACCCTGTTCTCTGTCCCTGTCTCCAGCCCGCCTCTCCGGGCCTCTGTCCCTGTTCCCCCTCTCCAGTGCCCCTGTTCCTGGCCCTGACACTTAGCCCTGGTCCTTAGCCATGGCCCTTAGCCTTAGTCCCTTAGCCTGTTCGCCTCTTAAAGGCACAGTGCCGCATTTTCCAGATTTCCTTGACTCTAGTGTTTTTGTGTTTTCCCTTAAAGGGACTGTGCCGCTTTTTGTTCTATAATAAATATTTGCCCTGTTTTGGCTTACTCTCATACCGGTCTTGTGTTGTGCGATTGGGGTCGGTTACAAACCATAACAGTACGACCCGACCAGTCGACGACCCCAGCTAGCACAGACAGTGTATGTGAGTTAGCCCCTGTTAGTTCCCTCTAGTTCCCTCTAACCCACTCTAGCTCCCTCTAGCTCCCTCTAGTTCCCCTGTTTGTTCCCCTGTTGACTCCCCTGTTAGCATCGTTAGCTCCCCTGTTAGCTACCCTGTTTCCCCACAGCTAGGACTGTCCTTCCAGCTAGCTTGTTCTCCTTTGCTAGTCCAGCCCTGTCTGCTAGCCTAGCTCCGGCAGCTAGCGCAGCCTCTATGCTAATGTAGCAGTACAGCTAGCATAGGCCCTGTAGCTAGCAATGCTCTGGCAGCTACCCAGTCCCTCTGCTAGCCCCACTTTAGGTGTAGCTTCCCCTGCTAGCATGGCCCAGTTTTTTTTTTGTTGGTTGCTTTGTCATGTCCCCTGCCCCGCTGTCTGATTTTTTGGGTCGCCCGGTGGCTCCCGTGGAGGGGGAGGTACTGTGAGGATTCGCCTGTCCCTGGCTGTGTTTTCCCTGTCTACTCTCCTCAACAGCCCCCACCCTTGCGATGATTTACTCTCCTCTACTCTTCACCAGCCCCCACCCTTGGACATCCTTGGTCCTCTGCCTTCACGCACCTGTTGGGAGTTTGCAATCACCTCGGGAGAGTACATAGGTTGCAGACTCCCCTCCAGTCCTTGTTCGGGTCGTTCTGTGTTCTGGACTCTGTGTTCGTTCTGTATCTGTATCTGTGTTCACTCTGTGTTCATGGAGTTCTGTACGTTACCATCCTGTACGTTACCATCACCTGCCGCGTCTCCGGCGTGAGACGACGTGCCAGCCATCTCCACCTGTCGCCGTTTGCCTGGAGTGGGACACCGTCTTCGCTCTCTAATTCTCTACGGGAGGTTTTCCAGTGTTCCCACTCCAGACGTCAAGGCGGCACGCCATCGCTCCCGATTCCACGGGAGGAAGTCGTCTCTTCGTGATCCTCGTTCCTGGGGTGAGGCTCGTCGTCGCTCGCTAGTATTCCAGGGGAGGACGGCGTGTTCCCATCCCGGTCCCCTGGGACCCCCTTTGTTCTGCGCTGCCCGTCTGCAGCATCCGAAGAGGAGGAGGAGGATCTCCGTGCCAGGCCTCCGCTGTCAGCCCCCTGTTCCCGTGCCAAGCCTCCGCCGTCGGGCCCCTGTCCCCGTGCCAGGCCTCCGCCGTCGGGCCCCTGTTCCCGTGCCAGGCCTCCGCCGTCGGAACCCTGTCCTCATCCCTGTAAGCAGCTCTGGCCCTCGCCCTGTCCAAGGCCTTAACCCTGTTCTCTGTCCCTGTCTCCAGCCCGCCTCTCCGGGCCTCTGTCCCTGTTCCCCCTCTCCAGTGCCCCTGTTCCTGGCCCTGACACTTAGCCCTGGTCCTTAGCCCTGGCCCTTAGCCTTAGTCCCTTAGCCTGTTCGCCTCTTAAAGGCACAGTGCCGCATTTTCCAGATTTCCTTGACTCTAGTGTTTTTGTGTTTTCCCTTAAAGGGACTGTGCCGCTTTTTGTTCTATAATAAATATTTGCCCTGTTTTGGCTTACTCTCATACCTGTCTTGTGTTGTGCGATTGGGGTCGGTTACAAACCATAACAATATCAGGCCTATTAATGTCCTTATTATGGCCAAGTCCCACATCTATGGATCGGGCCAAATTTCCCCTTTCTAATTAAGAGTTCAATCTGGATTTAGTACCACCAGGTTCGCCTGAAAGTGCAGCAAAAACCGTGAATGAAATCTACTTTAAGTACAGTTACTTTTTTATAATGTACATTTCTCCACCATTTTTCATCAGATTGCAACGCCGGTTTTTGCTAGACGTTCACAGAAAGGTGGAGAAACTAACTCTGTTCTCTTTTATGGCAATAACGTTCAGTTTTGTGGGACATCCTGAAAAATAAGAGAAAGAAAAAAGTCACGCTAGAAGTCAGATGATGGCATGAGCTGGGAAGTGTAGTTTTTTTTTATTCGAAAGCCCACCGAAAGCCCTGGGTCTCTTCTCTCAAAAGACTACACTCATGTTAGGTTGCGCCAAATCCTCGTTAAACAAACGTAATGCTGAAAATATACACTTTGACTGCTGTTATGACTGGGTTAGAGTCTTTACTCTTGCCTACATTTGGAAAAAAAAACACAACTTTAATTCATACATTCTGTAGAGATGGATTTATGGTGTGATATCAATGTCGTACCGGTCCCGGATCGCTCGGGCTTAAGAGGTTAAACATAAATGACACAGCGGTCACCATTTCAAAGGGAGTTTATGTACTTCATCAATATCTAATGCAAAATTATTAGGGCCTATTACAAAAAAACTATATAAAAAGAATAGGGCTGTGACTGTATCACTTCGATTAATTAACTACAGAAAAAATGTAAAGTAACTAATTTCTTTCATATTTTATCGCACGTCGCGGCACTTTCGTCTGTCGGATCCGGGCTGCGTTTTCACCGATCAACCAATACATTGTTGTAAAGTTGAATTTGCCGCCTTTCGATTGTCACCCGTGTCTCGAGTTAGAAGACAAAACATCCGGCAAGCATCATTTGATAAGCAGTTCGGACAAGGAAGTCCTTAGTTTTGACTCGAGAGAGGAAATAAAGGCAGTGGACGGCCATTTTGGATAATCACACTGAATTATTGCGGTACAGAATTCAAAAACGTTATGTTTTCCAGCTCCTACCTCTCAGCTGGAACTTAAAAACAGGCATCAAATCAACTATTATTTGCATACTCATGTTCAGTCTATTCGCCCAGTATATTCGCACTGACAATTTGACCACAAGACAAGAGCTACTGGACATTGGTTCACATGTCAGATTACTGGATATTTCCATATTTTTCGATGGACCGAATGACATCGTCAGACCTCCAGGCACACCGGGTCTGTTTACATCGTCACCCCGGACAAAGGCATCCTATGCGGCGAGGGATCGGAAGCAGAAGTGGTGCCGCAGAGCTGGCTAGCTCTGGCTCCTCATAGTGCCACTCTTCCTAGCCTCCTTCTTGCAAATTTGCTGGCGCACAACATGGACGAGGTACGTTTATGGATTAAATGTCAAGATAGACCGCGCTCTCAAAATTCGACACTGGGTGCTGAAATCCCATTGAGTGATATATAAAAAAGAAGCAGTGAAGCTGGACCAGCACTCTCAGGTTCAAGTATTTAATGGCAGCCTGAAACAAACATGTTTCGGAATTCTTATTCCTTCGCTATAACACTGACGAAGGAATAAGAATTCTAAAACATGTTTGTTTCAGGCTGCCATTAAATACTTGAACCTGAGAGTGCTGATCCAGCTTCACGTTTATGGATTACAAATACATGGGGGGGGTCTTGTCCAACTCCAAATCTCACTGCCGGGCCAAGCCAGGCGCATGATTCACAAAAGACGCGATATCTCACTTCCTAGAAAATGTGCATGTATTTTTGCGAAATGGACACTATTGAGACTGGGTTTGCGCAGGAACGGATGTTTGTTGGGAGTATAAATATAAGCATTTCAAATAAGCCATAGTATGTCTCCATAGCTATAATATAGAATATACGATGGGTCTACAAACATCGTTAAAACGATCTGAAACGCTGGCGCCAGATATAAAAAATGGGAAAACAGCGTGGTGGTCAACGAGTTAACTATAAAGTCTCGAATTAATTCGATAACATTTTTGTATCGAGTCCCACCACAAAAAAATAACTATATTTATCAATTAGCGTCTGTAACTTCCAAGTCCGAATGCAGTCAATGCTCGAATCCAAGTCCTAGTCCAAGTCCGAGTCATCAGTGCTCAAGTCCAACTCGAGTCTGAGTCTTGGAGTACTACAACTGCTTGACCATATCCCGTTCCCAAAAATGTGCTCAATTCGTTCTTACAGGGAAAAAAATCTAAATAAACGTATCATGTTAAGCAGAAGGGGAAATTAGATTGTAAATTTATCAGGATTGTTGCAATGGTTGCAATTTCAAATTATAAGAGTATTTTGTGATTGAATTGAGAGCGTGAGTGAAGTGAATGATACAATGTTGCAGCTTTTAGAATTCCACCAGTGGCGGCTGCTGACATTGTTTTGGTGAAGCACAAATTATTATATTATATGTTAAATTATATTTTTCAAACATCCCCCAATGTGTGTGGCAGTGGTGGCTGTGAGTAAAAAATATTGGGGAGGACGGGAGAGATAAAGAAAATTAATAAAGAAGTACACACAGTGTGGTTATGAAGACAGCAGACAGACACTACAGTTAAAGACAACAGGCACTAGTAATAAATACCTTAAGTAACTCTTGACACACACGCCTCACTTACAAACATCATATCAATAGCTATGGGAGAGAGGAGGAGGAGGAGGGGAGAGGAGGAGGAGAGGGAGAGGAGGAGAGGGAGAGGAGGAGAGGGGAGGAGGAGGAGGAGAGAGGAGAGGGAGAGGAGGGGGAGAGGAGGAGGAGGAGAGGAGGGGAGAGGAGGAGGAGGAGGGGAGGAGAGAGAGGGAGGAGAGAGAGGAAGAGGAGGAGGAGGGAGAGGAATAGGAGGAGGAGAATAGATGTTGGGTCCAGAACTGGTCGGAAAAGAAATTATAGAAGAACCCATAGCAAAGTTGTACAATAGAGCTTGTAAAATTCACGGTAAATTTCCACCCTGGACTACTCAGTCACAATGCATCACCAGATCAATCTCAGATGCACATCACTCAGCACTATAGGAACTGAACGACACACACACGCGTATGCACACACACACACACACACACACGCACACACAGAGGCCAGGCCACAGCGGACCAAAATAAATCACTCGTTACCCACAGAAAGGCAGAAAGCATACCAACGCACGCAGTAAAATACAGCCAATTAATTCATAATCAACACAGACCCGCCCCACACAGCTACTACATATAAAAAAATTAATTTTCATGACGTTACTTCTTAGGAGGAAATAGTGTCCCTGTCCCTCCCATCACTTGTAAATGAAATCCATCCTTCGCTCTTTTCTGATGAAACGTTCAATGATCTCCTCTGCAGTTGCAAATCCAGCAATTCAACAAACAGCAGTCTTTTGTGATCTAATCGATCCTTCATTTGCGTGAGGATGCTGTCGAAATCCACTAAACATTGTTCTGTTGATATAATAAAAAATATATATATCATCAAACGATGCACAATAAGTTCATGAACAATAACAAAACACTCCACCCTGGGCCTGGTAGCTGCGGTGGTAGCCCTTTAGCTACGTTAGCTCCAACAAGTTAGCTTCTTCAACAAATTATTTTGTAAACAAACGCAGCCGAGGTGCGTGATTTTTTCCATAGTCTATGTTTGCGTCTTCGCAAACATAGGCTACGGGAAAAAAAACGCGTCGCTGTGCGTCTCTGATTGGATCTTAAGTTTGTGTGGCACGGCGTGAACGCCAATCAATCGCGTGCGCATACTGTCACTAACCTGCCTACCCTACCCTATTTTGTTTGGATAATTATATTCCTAAGATCAACCCGTGCAGTTTATTTGCACTGAGTGATTGACAGCTCGCCATTACTGCAGTTATGGGAGCAGGCCTGATCAGAGAGCTCAGAGCGGTCACTTGGGCATTTTTGAAGAAAAAATTCACTGGCATTGTTTTTACAGAGGAAAACATTTATAATAAAAAAAAGAAATTATAATAATAATAAAAAAATATATATATATATTTTTTTTTTTAAATTAGGAGGTACATTAATAATTATTATGAGTGAAGTTCTGCCTCACGTGTTGTCATGGAATAACCTCCACTGAATTCCACCCTCTGTATAAAATGTGTTACAGCTCCCACCAAGTATGACTCGGTTTCCTCCGTTCATAACAAAGAGCTGTTCAAAATAATCGACTCGTTCGTGAACGTCACATCACTATTACCAGTTGTGTTTGACGATCGTCACCAGAAGACAGAACTTTTTTTTCCCAGCCTTGAACTTCAACAGAAGTGGACGTTGAGGCTGCCGGATGCTCCATGTGTTGAAGAGCCACTTGATCATGGTCACTGGCGAGGTCCTTGAACAAGAAGCAGACAACATTTCCCAGGTAAGTATCGTCCAACACAAAGACACTCTCTCTCACTTACTCACTCACAAATGTTGACCTTTCAACAGACATTGGTTCAGGACATTGGTTCAGTGACTCCTCTTCTTTTGCTTTTCGGTCAGGCTAGACACCCGTTGGGGTACTGCTGCCTCTCACTGTGGTCTTGAGTATCGCACAATGTTAAAGAAAATAAAATTCACTGCCTATCATCGTAATTTTTGTAAACACATTTTACAGTTTGCACACAATCTATTTTTAGTTGCAAATGCGAGTGAAATGGTCGCACTGTCAAGCCCTATGTATGTTTGTCTGTGTATGTGAGTGTGTGTGGGTGAGGGCTGATGTGATTAAGATAAGATAAGATGTTCCTTTATTGATCCCCTTGGGCACATTCAGGCATCATAGCAGCATGGGGAGGGGGGAGGGGAGGTACAGGTATGGGCAGGGTAATAGTAGAAATACGTAAATATATGCAATACAATTAGATCTGAATATAGAAAAAAAGATAAAAATAAACAGTTTACTGTGTGTGTGTAATAATAATGCAGGACCTGTTGCAGAGGTCTTTATTTGGCATGCAACGACACTCAATGTTTTAGCGGTACACACAGCGGTTAGTTTAGCACACACACCGGAACACACACGCATGCATTGTCTCTTTAGAATCGCAGATGCGATTCGTCTCTGCGATTAACCCATCCCGTCGTCCTTCCCCCCCACCCCAAGGGCAGCCGGGAGCAGACAGGCGTCAACGTGAGCCGCGTCAGGGGACCAATCCAAATGCTCCTGTCCGTCTTCGTCAAGGACGCCACAGCGTTAGCGATCTGTTGTTGTGCATGTTTTTCCATTGGGTTTTATCTTATCGGGGGGGAAACCCTTGCGAGCACGGGAGAACATGCAAACTCCACACAGAAAGGCCTGGGAGATACCCCACCTGGGTACCTGGCATCATGGAAACCTGGTCCCCAAGCGGGAATCGAACCCTGGACCTTCTTGCTGTGAGGCGACAGTGTTAACCACTACACCACCGTGCCGCGTGTGTGTGTGTGTGTGTGTGTGTGTGTGTGTGTGTGTGTGTGTGTGTGTGTGTGTGTGTGTGTGTGTGTGTGTGTGTGTGTGTGTGTGTGTGTCTGTGTTGTGTGTGTGTGTGTGTGTGTGTGTGTGTTGTGTGTGTGTGTGTGTGTGTGTGTGTGTGTGTGTGTGTGTGTGTGTGTGTTGTGTGTTGTGTGTGTGTGTGTGTGTGTGTGTGTGTGTGTGTGTGTGTGCGGTGCGTGCGCGTGCGTGCGTGTGTGTGTGTGTGTGTGTGTGTGTGTAGCATCATTCCACAGCATTAGCATGTCAGGCCCTTCATTGCCCACATTACACTAATTAGCATGGCCACAGTGACAGCGTGTTTTGTGTGTGTGTGTGTGTATGTATGTATGTATGTATGTATGTATGTATGTATGTATGTATGTATGTATGTATGTATGTATGTATGTATGTATGTGTGTATTATGTGTATGTATGAAGGTAGGTATGTATGCGTATATGTATGTATGTATGTATGTATGTATGTATGTATGTATGTATATATGTAGTATGTATGTATATGTATGTATGTATGTATGTATGTATGTATGATGTATGTATGTATACAGGGCCGCCTCAGGGGGTGTGCGAGCAGTGCGGTCGCACAGGGCCTCGCGGGAAGGGGGGCCTCGCAAAAAAAAAATAAAAAAAATATTTTTATTTATTTTTTATTTATTTTTTTTTATTTTTTTATTTTTTTTCGAGGCCCCCCTTCCCGCGAGGCCCTTTTTCATCACAGACCTAAAATCTAGTTTTGCTTATATGCTTATATATTTCACATTAGACACGTTTGTAGAATGTGTCTGACTTGTTCCTGCCTCTGCGGCTCTGCAGACTGCAGTGTTCCGGTTCTGCGGCTTTGCTGCTCTACAGATTTTAGGATAGTGTTTCCGGGCTCTTCTCGGACACACGAGGTACAGGGATGATCTAATTCAGCGCTATTCAGAGGAGCGAGGCGAGTGGATGTCTTTTCAAAAGAAGGAGAAGAGAACTTGTGAGCAGATAAATCTGTTAGGCAGCAATACGCCGAAAGGTGTCCAGTCTGCCGGAAAGTACTCGAAGAAGAAGAAGAAGAAGAAATTACACCGTGGGCCAAGAAAGTCTCCTTCCAACTTTACCATTGGCGCCGCGTTGATACTGCGTTATGGTGAGTCAACCTATGATTATATTCCCGCCGTGGACCTGACCTATCTCTCTTTCTCTCTCTCTGGAGCCAAACTGGTCGACTAGCTAATATAGTACTACTAGTAGCTAACGGTGTGTGCCTGGTGAGAGCACCTGGCTGTATGTAGCCGCATAGCTTGCAGAACGCAGAAGCAAGCTATGCGGCTACATACAGCCAGGTGCCTGATTGAGCTAACTGTTAGCCAGTTAGCTGTTTAGCGTCAGCTGGGAACGTTCGTTTGATGCTATCAGTTAGCCTTGAGAATAGCAGGCCCTGGCACTCTGACTACGACATCATCTTTGACAGAAGATGTAGTCGGGCCTGCACCATGACAAGGCTCTGGCCATAGCTTATTTGTCCCGACAGCGAGAGGCCTTTCGTCAACGTGGAGACCTGTGTTGCGGCCTTTCGCCCTGCGTTCCTTTTGTGCAGGTAAGATTAATGAAAATGTCATGACATTACCCCACTCTTCCTTCCTTCCCCTCCCGAATGTTTTGTTAATAACGATGTTTTTTTCCAGGCAAAACATATGCTACTTCACAACATTTGGAGATACGACATGTGCTGTGTGTGAATGGTCGTTTGTGTAGCTTGGGTAGCGTTGGGCCGTTGGCCAAAGCTGTGTGTGGCCTGGTGTCACAGTACCTGGCTAGCCTATTTAGCTGATGTCGGCCATTGGCTCCTTGCTGCTTTGGTTTCTCTGGTATAGACCCTCTTCTTGTTGGATTTAAGTGTTGATCTTTGTCCTTTTGGATCTCTCATACATGCTCTAGTCTCTCTCTAACACACACACACATGACAAACACACATGTTCCTCTCTCTCTCTCTCTTTCTAACACACACAGTCTGCCTCTGGCGGCCTTTCTCGATGGCTAGGCTGTGCTCAAGGATCTTCAGTCACAGTGCTCAGGTATTCTGCCACTGTGTACTCTCTGTTTAGGGCCAAATAGCATTTCAATTTCTTTCCAATGTGTGTCTCTCTCTCTCTCTCTCTCTCTCTCTCTCTCTCTCTCTCTCTCTCTCTCTCTCTCTCTCTCTCTCTCTCTCTCTCTCTTGGATTTAAGTGTTGATCTTTGTCCTTTTGAATCTCTCATACATGCTCTAGTCTCTCCTAACACGCACACACATGACAAACACACATGTTCTCTCTCTCTCTCTCTCTTTCTAACACACACAGTCTGCCTATGGCGGCCTTTCTCGATGGCTAGGCTGTGCTCAAGGATCTTCAGTCACAGTGCTCAGGTATTCTGCCACTGTGTACTCTCTGTTTAGGGCCAAATAGCATTTCAATTTCTTTCCAATGTGTCTCTCTCTCTCTCTCTCTCTGTACACTGTATATTGACTGTAGAACGGGAGCTCTCTCTCGCTCTCTCTTTTGCTATATGTTGACTGTATCATGCCCCGCCTCTGGCAGCGCTATTATTTAAGAATATGTTGACTGTATAAAAAAAAATATATATATATATATATATATTTTTTTTATTTTATTTTTTTTTACCTTTTGGGGGGGGGGGGGGGGGGGGGGGGGGGGCTCGCGTTAAATCTCGCACAGGGCCTCGCATTTCTCCCAGGCGGCCCTGTATGTATATATATATATGTATGTATGTATGTATGTATGTATGTATGAATGTATGTATGTATGTATGTATGTATGTATGTATGTATGTACATTTACATTTAGTCATTTAGCTGACGCTTTTATCCAAAGCGACTTACAAGTTCTGTGCGACAAGACAGCAAGAAGGGTATAACTCTATCAGCTGAGTAACAATGTTCATCAAAGTGTTGCGTGTTACAGTGTAGGTTAGTTTATTAGGACAAGTGCATGACATTAAGGTTAGTCGGGGTTAGATTTTTTTTTTTTTTTTTTTTATCATTTCAGATAATGGTTGAAGAAGTGAGTCTTTAGTCGACGGCGAAAGATTGGACGGGATTTGGCTGTCCTAACTGGGATGGGTAGTTCATTCCACCATTGTGGGGCAAGGACTGAGAATAGGCGGCTTCTCTTTGATGACCCTCCGGGAGCTTGGATAGGAGTAGATCTGAGGCGGCCAGAAGAGGCAGAGCGTAGGGGTCTTGAGGGTGTGTAGTTAGAGACCATTGACCGGAGGTAGGCGGGAGCGGTTCCCTTTGCCGCACGGTATGCTAGGTCGAGGGCCTTGAAGCGGATACGTGCAGCAATGGGGAGCCAGTGCAGGTCCCTAAGAAGTGGGGTGACATGGGCGGACTTCGGTAGGTTTGAGATCAGGCGGGCCGCTGCATTTTGAATGAGTTGAAGAGGCTTGGTGGCAGTGGCCGGGAGGCCAGCTAGCAGTGCGTTGCAGTAGTCGAGGCGGGAGATGACTGTTGATTGGACGAGGAGTTGGGTGGCTTCTTTTGTCAGGAAGGGGCGTATCCTTATGACGTATGTATGTATGTATGTATGTATGTATGTATGTATGTATGTATGTATGTATGTATGTATGTATGTATGTATGTATGTATGCATGTATGTATGTATGTATATATGTATGTATGTATGCAGGGCCGCCTCAGGGGGTGTGCGAGCAGTGCGGTCGCACAGGGCCTTGCGGGAAGGGGGGCCTCGCAAAATAAAAAAAATTAAAAATAAAAAAAAATTCACATTAGACACGTTTGTAGAATGTGTCTGACTTGTTCCTGGGTCTGCACCTGGGTCACTATTGGAGCTCTGGTGCTCTGCAGCAGGCATACTATTGGTTTCAACGAAGGAGTGGTTACTTACATCATAGTACGCCGCCGGAAACTTAAACGAAGAAGAAGAAGAAGAGGTCAGCTGCGTTTGAATATTTCGCACGTGCAGCTTTTGACTATTATGCTTAGTTATGCCAGCCAAGGTCGGTCATTATCAGTCGGTCAGTCACCAAGGAACGTTGACGAAAGGCGGGACAAATGGCCGGAGCCGTGTCATGATGCAGTCGGGATATAGCCATGGCCCATGATGATGTCGGCTAGTAGCTAGCTTAGCTAAAGGCTATCTAGCGTTAGCTAACCTGCAGCCAAGGATGAAGAGGATGGTCGTTTGGCAGATGAACTTCGTCAACTCCACGTGGTTGTCTCCATCCTCTTGGACGTTTGGTGATTTTTAACCTATTCTATTAACTCTATTCTATTCCCGCCGGGACATCGCTCTCTCTCTCTCTCTCACTCTCTGGAGCTAAACTGGCCGACTAGCTAATAGTACTACTAGTAGCTAACGGTGTGTGCCTGGTGTCAGCACCTGGCTGTATGTAGCCGCATAGCTTGCTTCTGCGTTAGCTAATGGTTAGCGATAGCCTGGTTGAGCTAACTGTTAGCCAGTTAGCTGTTTAGCTTCGACGTTAACTGCCGGCTGCGCTCGGCTGGGAACGTTCGTTTGATGCTATCAGTTAGCCTTGAGTTAGCTGTTAGCTTGTACTACGACCATTGACATTAGCCGTGAGAATAGCAGGGGGTTCTGGCACTCTGACTACGACATCATCGGGCCTGCACCATGACAAGGCTCTGGCAGCAGCTTATTTTGTCCCGACAGCGAGAGGCCTTTCGTCAACGTGGAGACCTGTGTTACGGCCTTTCGCCCTGCGTTCCTTGGTGCAGGTAAGATTAATGAAAATGTCATGACATTACCCCACTCTTCTTCCTTCCCCTCCCGAATGTTTTGTTAATAACGATGTTTTTTTCCAGGCAAAACATATGCTACTTCACAACATTTGGAGATACGACATGTGCTGTGTGTGAATGTCTTGGTCGTTTGTGTAGCTTGGGTAGCGTTAGGCCGTTGGCCAAAGCTGTGTGTGGCCTGGTGTCACAGTACCTGGCTAGCCTATTAGCTGATGTCGGCCATTGGCTCCTTGCTGCTTTGGTTTCTCTGGTATAGACCCTCTTCTCTTTGGATTTAAGTGTTGATCTTTGTCCTTTTGGATCTCTCATACATGCTCTCTCTCTAACACACACACACATTGCTCTCTCTCTCTTCTCTCTCTCTCTCTCTCTCTCTCTCTCTCTCTCTCTCTCTCTCTCTCTCTCATACATGCTCTCTCTCTAACACACATGCTCTCTCTCTCTCTCTCTCTTTCTAACACACACAGTCTGCCTATGGCGGCCTTTCTCGATGGCTAGGCTGTGCTCGCTGAGTCTGTATAGTCAAGGATCTTCAGTCACAGTGCTCAGGTATTCTGCCACTGTGTACTCTCTGTTTAGGGCCAAATAGCATTTCAATTTCTTTCCAATGTGTCTCTCTCTCTCTCTCTCTCTCTCTCTCTCTCTCTCTCTCTCTCTTGGATTTAAGTGTTGATCTTTGTCCTTTTGGATCTCTCATACATGTCTCTCTCTAACACACACACACATGACAAACACACATGTTCTCTCTCTCTCTCTCTCTCTCTCTTTCTAACACACACAGTCTGCCTATGGCGGCCTTTCTCGATGGCTAGGCTGTGCTCGCTGAGTCTGTACATAGTCAAGGATCTTCAGTCACAGTGCTCAGGTATTCTGCCACTGTGTACTCTCTGTTTAGGGCCAAATAGCATTTCAATGTCTTTCCAATGTGTCTCTCTCTCTCTCTCTCTCTCTCTG
>NC_140166.1:118296762-118336762 GCF_963971535.1 Notolepis coatsorum
GGGTGTAAGGCCTGGAGGGTAGAGGAATGTTCGGGTACTCCGTCTGATTCAATGAGGAATAAAGAGACTCCAGGTACAGGAGTCTGTCCTTGTAAACTCCCTTGATCAGCAGCAAAAGCAATAATTGTAATCCAGATGCTCGACAGCATTGATGACAGCTAGCCAGCCCCGTCCACGAGGCCGACCCGAGTTGTAATCCTCACGAGGTTGAATCCCAAACGATAGTGGAAATCAACGATGCTCTTCTCCGGGTAACACGTTCCAAATCAATATAATCCAACCAGTAATGGTTCTGCAATCGCCGACGCTGGCTCTCCTGTGCACATGTCCAATGCTACACACGAACGAACTGGGTTGCACGAAATACAATAAATGAACGACTATTTACTTCACATTAGATTAGGTCGAACTTGACATTACTTCATTAAACTCTGACACTTTTACTATTCTATTCGCACGTGGTTCTCCACGCTCTGTTAGACGCACGGTTGCTCACTTCACTGTTACCGAACTTGTCACACTGCTTGTTTAGACGAACTTGATGAACTATTGCTGGGCGCACCTGCGCCAGCATATATACTTAAATGATTATCTAGTTCCAAACCTCAGTCTTTGTCTGGTATCAATACGCTGTCTCCGGGCATGTTCTGACATGCCCCAAACTCGCCCATTGCACCTGTCTGAGTGCGAGACTGCCTGGAGCCTAGGGTGCTATCCAATAAGGAGAGTGAATATTACTCTGGTTTGAACGTAGGTAAAGGGATATTCCGTATATATATATAAATAATATACAAAGTATATCAAACAATAAAGGTAGATTCTCAGTTTAATCTGGCCCTTCACAACAATGAGGATGCTGCTTGTTTTGCTGGTGGTTGGTGGGTCTTCTGGGGTTGGCAGGTGAGCGATAGCTTGGACAAGAACCAGGATGGTGCTGTTCTTTACATCTCCACTGGAGGCTTGTCTGCTTGTTGAACAGGAATGTTGCCTTTTGAATTGGTTGGAGAATTTCTTCTGCCAGCATCTTGATTATATTCCAACTGTTGCTCATGATCTCTTTCAAATTGGTGACCAAGGCGTACTAGCTCTTCAACATTGTTAACTCGACCTCGGAGTTGGCTGGCAAGATGTGGTTTGATATTTTTCAAAATCATCTTGACTATGCTTGCTTCAGTCAAAGAGGAGTTCCACCTCTTACATAGTGCTCTATAGGAGAAGGCAAAATCTCTGATGGTTTCTCATTCTCCTTGTATTCTGGTTCTGACACGTTCTGCCAGCTCATCCTCGTAATCTTCAGCTAGAAATGCAGCCAGAAAAGCAGATTCAAACTGACTCCATGAATATACATATGACCTGGCAATCTCCCACCAGTCACGTGCTGTTCCATGTAACACAGTTCTGAAGGTTGCAGGAAGATCAGAATCGGACAATGACTGTAGAGCCAGGAAGTCATGACACTTAGATAGGTAGTTTAGGGGGTCTGGATCATCATTAGGCCTTCCATATGTTGGGAATGTCAGCTTGATATGATCACTTTTTGTGATGGCCGTGGTAGTGGTTAAAATTGTTGTGGGAGGTGTATGTTGTTGACATACATGAGTAGGAGATAGTGAGGGAAGAGTGGAAGGTTGTTGGATTGTAAGTGATTCAATTTTCTCTTCCAAGTATGTTATTTTCTGTTCCTGCTCATCAGTCTGTTTCTTCATCTCTGTTCTCATATCTTCCAGGTTGGTGTACAGTTTGTTAAGTTGTGCATTACTGCAATTAACAGCTTTGTGTAAATTGGCAATGCCTTCTTGTGTGGTTCTTTTAGAAGCTTGGATTTCCTGTTGTACTTCAACTTGGAGCTGCTCCACCATGAAGCGGATCTCTGAAACAAAGGACAGTTCTGAGTTTTTCACTTCCACTGATATGACATTTTTTACTGCTTTCACAATGTTATCCATTTCAGTTTCCACCTTCTCTTTGTTGGAGGTGATGTCTGATTTGAGATTGCAGTAATTAGCATGCAATTGGTCAGACAGGGCTTTACTCTGTACAATGGATTGCATTTGACTTTCCTTCATACATTTTGTAAGCTCTCTCAATACTTTGCCTTGTTTCTCCATTGCTTCATTTATTTTCACCCAATTGTCCTGGGTTTTGACAGCGAGTTGACTCAACTCCCTTGCAGGAGTTGCAATTACTCCTGGTAGTTCACACTGGGATTCAGATTCAGAAGTGGAGGAAGGTGTGGGGGAATGTCTGGCCTCCCCTGGCACAGTGAAGGACTGTACAGTTGGGAGAACATGGGCTTCATCTCCCCATGTTAGAGACCGTGTAGGGGTAAGAAGGGGATTACCTTGTGGCAGGTAAAAAGATTGCACATGGCTTCCATGTGTTCCTGTAGGATGATGAGTTGGAGTTTGGAAGTAGGTTTGAATTTGCACACCAGGTGCACCTCTGCCATCATGAGTTTGCATCGGTGTTTGGATGTCTGGACCCTCAATCTCCAGAGAGACCGATGGGGAATGCTTGTGTTGGTTATTTCCAGAATCAGATATTATGTGTGTTTATCAGGGGTAATTATATATGTGGAGTTTTGAGTGTTCCACTTAATAAAATGAAATACAGTAGCACATTACTACATGAATAAATGTAAGCCTCCTCAAAAAAACTGAACACATAGGTTCCTCTGTGGCAAACACAATAACCAGAATAATCAAAACCTTATCACAATCTAAGTTTACCTTTAAATTAAAGTTACACCTGTATAGCAGGTTTGAGTACACTTACAACATTAAACTTAAACTGACAGTATATCGGCCCCACGTTGGGCGCCACATCTGTAGCGGTGGTCAGCCCAATATAATCTAAATGTAAATGTTACAGTGGTGTATTGGGCGCCAGACAGGCTAAAACCTGTCAATAAATTAAATAAGCTAAATTAAAGCTTACTGTTGTTACCGGCTAGCTCCAGGTAACCTCCACTACAAAAAACAGCATGTGATGAGGTTTGAAATATTGAAATAAGAGGCAGGCAAACAGTATTCAGGCAAATAATATATACTGTATTCAAAATAATCAAGTGCAAAACAGATACATAGAATACAAGTGAAAAGGGGTAATGAGTAAAATAAATAAACAGTCCAGATTGGGGATTGGGTGTGTGCTCAGTGAGTGTGTGTGTGTGTGTGTGTGTGTGTGTGTGTGGGAGTAGCAGGCTGGGGTAGGCTGAAGTGGTGGCTGAGGACAGCTTGGAGATTGGTAGGGGGAAGCTGGGAGAACAGGGACACTGGAGATCTTGAGTGAAGGTGGTCAAGTCCGGGATAGTTGGTGGTTTGAAGAGACGGTTCATGGAAAGGGTTAACTTGCCAGCACTGGTGTCCTCTCTTTACAGATGATACTCTCTTTGATCGGCCATGTTGTAGGCCACAGGATACATGAGGAGTCTGTCACTGTTTCCTCCAAATCGACTTGTTCTTTGCCTTCTTAACTCACATATTCTTCTCAGTATTTCCCTTGCTCTCACTTCACTCCTCTCTCCTGCTCTGCGTCCTTGTGCTGCTCCACTTGCTCTGCTTCACTCTGCTCTGCTGCCCATTCTCTGCTCCCCATGCTGCAATCAACTCAGCTGAGTCCTATATGGCAATTAGACTGCCTGCCTTAAAGGGGCAGTGCCAATAGGCTACTCTGCTACAACCTACAAAAGTCCTTCGACACTGTCAATCACACCATTCGGATTGACAAGCTAAAAGCAATTGGTTTTGATAGTCTATCAGTGAGCTGGATGCAATGATAATCCTACCTGGAGGGGAGATAACAGATGGTGGAGGTAAACGGTACCCTATCCCTGTGGTGAGCTGTGGTCAGTCCCGGCGCCATGGGCGGGCATTAGGGGGCCGGGCCCTCCCACTGAGTCAGCTGTGCCCACCCTGAAAAAAAAGAAAAAAAAATTGAATCAAAGTCATCTATCCAAATCCTTAGTCGGGGACTGGGCACTGATGTAAACAACAACACTACTGAAGCTAGCACGGCACTCTGTGAGAATTCGTTTTCTACCCTCAAGAACGTCTTTACAGAACATCGCCTTAGTATGCTTCATCGACGCAACTAAGGCCAATTTAATTCAGTTGGCATTTGAGAAGGACTTAACAAAAAAGTTCAGGAATGAGTGGAGGGGCACTGTTTTAAGAAGATTTCACTCTGTCCCCAAACACCGCTTGCCTCTCTACTTATGATGGTGAGTAGCCTGTGGAGGAATTTTGTTTGCTTTTTTATGCACCTTATTTTTGTCAGTTCAGTTCAGTTTGTCAGTGAATTCAGAAGTGTTGAATAAATGGAGACTTTTCAAAGATATAGAATAGAATAGAATAGAAATGTATTATCCTGAGGGAAATTTGACACTGCAAATCACTCAACATTAAACATTTAGACAGAACAAGTCACAAATAAGAATAACAAAACAAATGGCCTAATAATAGAATAAAATGAAATAGAATAAAAATAGAATAAAAGATACAGTAAATAAATACAGTAAAAATATACTGAAGTCTACAGTAGGTGTAATAATGCACAGTGCTGTTTAAAAAGTAAGAGTCCAGGAAGATGGTAATTGTCACTCTGTGCTCAGTGATGCAGTGAGGCACAGTGATGCATTGTATAGTCTGATAGCTGTCGGAATGAAGGACTTCCTGTGCCGTTCAGTGCTGCATTTAGGTAGTGTGAGCCTATAACATGCTCCTCCTGTCAGCCAAGTCTGTGTATAGTGGGTGGGAGGGGTTTTCCCTGATGGCCTGGAGCTTAGCAAGGTTCCTCCTCTCCGCCCCACCCTCGCTAGAGTCCAGCTCCACCCCAACCACGCTACTGGCCTTCTTGACCATCTTATCCAGCCTGTTTGTGTCCCCTGCTCTCAGTCCGCTGCCCCAGCAGGTCTGTTATATATATCCGTTCAGTCTGTTTTTGTATAAGTGAAAGTTCTTAAGATAGAGAGAAATTAGATTTTTCAATTGCCTCTCTGCTGTTTAGTTCAGCACCGTGGGCAGCGTCAAGCAAGCCACAGCGCCGCTGTCCCAGCTGAAACGTATAAAAGGGAACCTGTGTTGAAAAACCATTGTGCCCCCCCGAGAACATTTTATGCCCCCCCACTAATTTGTTTCTGCAGCCTGGTCTGGCTATGGTGTTCCACAAGGAAGCATACTAGGACCGCTACTGTTCCTAATTTATGCAAATGACATGTCGTCAGCTTGTGACTGCAACTTGTTCCTGTTTGCGTGGCCCTGCTGGTCTCTGACAAGAACAAGTTACAGGTTGAAAAAACCCTCAGCTCAGAACTAGGCAAAATCTGCATATGGCTCGCTGATAACAAACTATCATTACACATGGGCAAAACAGAGTCCATTCTCTTCGGTTCAAATAACAAACTCAGCAAGACCGACAGCTTCTCAGTTACAGTGGGTGACAATATTGTCACAAGCTAAGAAGAAATTACCTACCTGGGTTCCATCCTAGAGGCAAATCTTTCCTGTGAAAAAATGGCATCCAATGTAATAAAAAAAGTCAACCAACGAACTCGTACCGGATCTCCTCACTGGTAAACAAGAATACCCTGAAGACTCTGGCAGGAGCACTCATTCAAGGGTACTACGACTATGCTTGCACCTCATGGTACCAAAGCACCTCAAAGGCGCTAAAAACAAAATTATAAACATCTCAAAACAAACTGGTCAGACTACTGCTTGACCTTACTCCTAGAACCCACCTCACCCTTGCCCACTTTGACAACCTAGGATGGCTTAGAGTAGACGACAGAGTACAGCAACTTGCAATGGGCCTGGTCTACAAGATACACTACACGACCAAGGTACCCATGTACATGTCAAAATACTTCCCAAAGGTCAGTGAATACCACGATCACAACACCAGAGGGAGCTCCACAAATCATGTTAAACCCTGATTCGGCTCAAACAAGGGACTAAACACGTTTCGCAATTATGCCACATCAATGTGGAACGCCCTACCCAAAGCTGTAAAGGAATGTGAATCCCTACCCACATTCAAAACCACTCTCAAAGAACACCTACGGGAGACTGCAATTCGAAACTGGCCCCTGTAAATGTCCTAACCTAACAGTACTAAATACCTGTATGTCCCTATGCCAGAAATGTCATGTATCTTGAGTATGTCATAAATGTCAATATGAATTGAAAATGCGGGACCCTGATGTAAACAAGACAAACGTCTTTCTCTGGTCTGCATCCTCTTAACAATTGTGTGTATTGAGCTGTACTGTATTGTACCCATTCTGCAATCTGTTAAATAAAGTTTTCATTCATTCATGCTGCGTTTGGCCACCAGAGGGCGGCAGAAAACCACTGTTCATATTGTTCAGGTAGGGTCCCTGGCTGGGACCATGACAGTACTCTTCCCCAAAGGGTCGGCTCCCAGACGACCGGCAAGACCGTCCGGGAACGGGCGAGGCCGGGGGCAGAGACCCCCGGAAAAAGCTGGGGGCGAGGACCCGGAGAACCGGGGGCGGGAGGCAGCGAAAAGAACCCAGGAGGGGAAAAGCAGCAGGGGACCCAAAGAACCGGACCAGAGGGGAGCCCGGTGAAGGGCGGGCGGGGCACAGGGCCAGGGTGGCCGGAGACGGGGACAAAGGCCCGGTGAGGGGGACTGGACATGGGGACGGAGAACCGGTGAGGGGGGCTGGACACGGGGACGGAGGACCGGTCAGGGGGCCTGGAGCAAAGGGGCGTGGGTGACAGACCCGGACCAGGACCCTGGACGAGGGATCCTCCAGGCGCAGGACTCAGGGCCGGACCAGAAGGGCCGGAGCGGAGGTGCGAAGACGACAACCCCGGAGCAGGACCCCGGACGGGGACCACTCCATGTGCAGGCCTCGGGACCGGGAGCAGAACCCCGGACGTGGTTCTCTGCGGATGTAGACCACGGCGAAGACCACGGCGTAGGGCTGGACCAGACGAAGAGCCGGGACCAGACGGGGAGCCGGGGCCAGACGAGGAGCCGGGGCCAGACGAGGAGCCGGTACCAGACACACACACACACACACACACACACACACACACACACACACACACACACACACACACACACACACACACACACACACACACACACACACACACACACACACACACACACACACACACACACACACACACACACACACACACACACACACACACACACTAGGGCTGTCAACTTTATATAAAAAAAATTATAATAATAATAATACATTGTGAAAATGTATATTCAATAGTTAAAAAAGCAGCATCTATTCTTTAAACGTAGGTCTGACATCCTGTGATTCTGTGCTATTATTACTTCACAGGCACAATGTCACTTTCATTTCATAGCGGATTTGCAAATCAAATGCAAGCCTATCCCTGGAGCTGAAAAGCGACAAAAACTCAACAACAACCACATGGCAATGATGACAGTTTGAAACCCAACTCGCCTGCGGAGAGAGTGATTTGCAGTCCAAACAATCTACAAAGCCTTTGGGAATACTACGATTTTGGTCACTAGATGGCAAAATCATGAAACCTCAGGACAAAGTTGCATGAAAAGTATGTAAGCTACAGATGCTCTATTCACCACTAGCAACTTGAGGACACATGTCAGAAACATGCACCCAAATTAGTTTGTCCAGATGTCCAAAGTAACTCCATATACATGTACAGTAATAATGAATAGATAGAGTATAGCAGGGGTTCCCAAACCTTTTCAGCTTGAGACCCTAAAGAGAAATTTGGTGTTTCCCCGGGACCCAAACGTACAAAAATACATCATGCATTGCCATAACATACATTTATAAACTACTGATAAAGAACACAACAAACCATGAATTTCAAATGTATATGAAATGTATTTATTTAATTATAAAAGTACATCACAGCAATAATCAGAGTGTAATGTTAAGTTGCTAACCACCTCATAACATAATTATGTACATACAATTTTGTAACACTTTTAAATGAACAAACATGTTCTACTCTCCTTTCTATTTCTAACCCCTTTTTCAACTCTCCATTTCTTACCTCCTCCCTCCGTCCCTCAACCTTAAACCCCAACATTGAGCAACATTCTGATTAATTTGTACTGACTTATTAAAAAATTCCACTGATCTGACATCATGCTAGAAGGGGTATAATATTTATATATATATATCCGCTACTACCGCTGTCTGACTGAGAATGAGAGATATGAAATGCAGTTTTCCCCTCCAGCTAGTATAAGAGCAGAGGTAGTAGCGCATCTCCCTTCCGTTCCTTTCAGCTGAGGAATACGCTTCACAGCAAACCTCTGCTGACACTGCTGAGCAAAAAAGGTCCTGATGAACCTCCCCTTACGGATCATGAGGTTTCGTCGTATCTGAGGATGTTGAAGTTCTCCTTTGACATTATCCATTTGGCAGGGGAGAAGGCGATCACTGTGGATACACTTTCCAGAGTATCAGTGCAGTGGAGCCTTTCTGCAGCTGAAAAGAGGCTGAGGCAGAAGTACAAGTGTTCTTTGATGTGGTGAGAGAAGGTCTCCAAGATTCGGAAGCAAGATTGCGGTGAATTGCAAAGGAAAATATGTCAGACCGAGTATGCAGGCAAGGCTATTGCCAGACCAAGAGGCCCGGAAAAGCATCACTTACCACCTGAGCTTTGGACCACTACTGGGCTGAGAAGGATAATTTGTCCACGGTGGGGAACTTATTGCAAAGGGGGCAGAGAATCGTCATCCCCATGTCACTGAGACACAAAGAAATGCTCAACTTTCTCCATGATGGCCATCAGGGAATCATCAAATGCAGAGCCAGAGCCCACCAATCAGTGTGGTGTCCAGGGCCCCATTCCCCATACCTAGTTCAACTAAATCGATCAAAAGTTCCATTAGCCATCTTAAATTAACCCGGTGATTGAAGTCAGGCTATCTCGGTTTCTCGAAGGCTGATGCGGTCTCGTTAATTCGAACCAGACTTCAGTAATCAGGATAATGCGCATGGCCGTTTTACATGAAAAGGGGGAGGTGTCGATCCCAGAAAACCATGATTTTCAAACGAGAAGATATCACTGACAAGTTAAATGCATATCTATAGGCACATTTTAAGTCCCTCATTACCCCATTCAATCAGATTATATTTCTTTAAATGTGCCTGCTTGCAGTAGGCTTAATGGAATGAATAATTTTATGAGATCTTGCTAGCGAAAATAATTATTTCAACTCTTTCAGAATAAGTAGATAAAAACAAGCCCAAAGAGTATCTAATTGATACGAATTAATAGATACTTATGAAGACATCTGTACTGTATGCGCTTAGGTATCATGTATTAACTATATAAATACATGCAGGGCCTCCTGGGAGAAATGCGAGGCCCTGTGCGAGATTTAAAATAATAAAAATTATATAAACTTTTTTTTCTTTTTTTCATACAGTCAACATATTCTTAAATAATAGCGCTGCCAGAGGCTGGGCATGATACAGTCAAAATATAGCAAGAGAGAGAGAGAGAGAGAGAGAGAGAGAGAGAGAGAGAGAGAGAGAGAGAGAGAGAGAGAGAGAGAGAGAGAGAGAGAGAGAGAGAGAGAGAGAGAGCGAGAGAGAGCTCCCGTTCTACAGTCAATATACAGTGTTATCGCTGCACAGACCCGGCAATGCCCCTGACCAGAGGAGAGAGAAATATAATATAGTTAGTAAAAGCACTATATAAGCTCAGAACACAGCTCAGAACACAACACAGCTTAGAACACAGCTCAGAACACAGAACACATCTCAGAACACAGCACAGAACACAGCTCAGAACACAGCTCAGAACACAGAACACATCTCAGAACACAGCACAGAACACAGCTCAGAACACAGCTCAGAACACAGAACACATCTCAGAACACAGCACAGAACACAGCTCAGAACACAGCTCAGAACACATCTCCGAACACAGCTCAGAACACAGAACACATGCAGAACACAGCACAGAACACAGCTCAGCACACAGCTCAGAACACAGCTCAGAACACAGGACACCTCAGAACACAGAACACATGCAGAACACAGCTCAGCACACAGCTCAGAACACAGCTCAGAACACAGAACACAGCTCAGAACACAGCTCAGAACACAGAACACAGCTCAGAACTCATCTCAGAACACAGCTCAGAACACAGAACACATGCAGAACACAGCTCAGCACACAGCTCAGAACACAGGACTAGGTACAGACTCAGCGAGCACAGCCTAGCCATCGAGAAAGGCCGCCATAGGCAGACCTGTCTCCCAAGCGAAGACAGACTATGCACCCACTGCACACAAGATGAGGTGGAAACCGAGCTCCACTTCTTAACAACCTGCCCACTATACCAAGACATCAGAGACATATACTTCCCACAAATTGCAAACACCCAAAGAGACTTTGAAAACATGGACAATAACTCAAAACTCCCATACCTACTGGGAGAAATACAAGAATGTGCAAACACAGCAGCCAGATTTGTGAGCTGCTGTGACAAGAAAAGGACATCCAACGGAATACAACCACCATAAAGACTGTACAAGAAATTCCTTTTGTAATGTCCTGATTTCTTTTGTTTTATCTGTTTGATTGTTTTGTTTTGTTTGGCTTTGGCAATGTAAACGTATGTTTCCCATGTCAATAAAGCCCATTTGAATTAAAGTGAGAGAGAGAGAGAGAGAGAGGGAGAGAGGGAGAGGGCGAGAGAGAAAGAGAAAAAGAGAGAGAGAGTGAGAGAGAGAGAGAGATGTGAAAATGTGACAAGGATAATAACAGGTTATTGGAGGTGAACTGAATACATCATTTGTGACGTGCGTTTGTTTTCCCCTCTCTCACCTGGTGATGATGGCCAGGTGGGGTGGAGCCATGCAGGCCGCCATGAAGAGGACCACGTTCTCGTGCCTCGTCTGTCTGTAGTTCAGTGGATTTCTGCAATCGACACCTGCTGTCTTTTCAGGTGAGGCGGCCGCATGCAATTATCCTGAGTATCAAGTCGGGTTCGAATTAAAGAGAGTGAATCAGCGTTCGAGGAACAGGGAAAGCCTGGTTTCAATCATCGGACTTAGTTGAACCAGGTACGGGGAATAGGGACCTGGACTATTATCCGACTACTCTAATTGCCCATCTTTTATTTATTGAAATTGTGCTTGTGTGGACATTTTAATTTGTTTGTTTTGAACCGTGTCGAGCCTGAACACCACCGGCTCGTCACATTTGGTGGAGGCTGTGAGCAGCGTTCTTTGAAAAAAAAAACACTTTCAAAACAACAGAGCAATGGCAACTCCAGTCAATGTCAAGGCATTTTTCCAAGAGTGGGCACGATACAGCGAAACCCAGAAACAGCTGAATCAGAATCGTCATGAGGAAGCAATGCGTGATACCCAGGCACGCCATGGGTATTCTGAATGAGACACGGGAGACCGCAGAGAAATGGAGGGTAGAAGCACTCGATTCACTCCTTCGCGCAGAGACCCACAGAGTTGAAAGGCAGACAGACAATATAAACCCTGGACGCTTCCTGGTCAAATTAAATAGCAAGGATGACATTGAGAGCTATTTATCGGTGTTTGAACGCACCGCTGAACGGGAAAACTGGCCAGTAGAACAGTGGGTTAGTTTGTTGGCCCCATTCTTATCTCGGCTAGCCCAGACAGCGTATAATGACACCGCCCGCTGGAGGATACGACGTATGATTTTCTAAAAAAAAGAAATACTGCGATTACATTTCTCACTCATTCTCAGCGGTATCATGATTGGGCATATGATGGGACCTTGTCCCCCAGAGAACAACAACATGACTTGTTACGGCTATCAAACAAATACCTATTAGCAGAGCCCCGGAAGATTTCACCAATCGAACGAATGGCAATGGTTAGATATTTACGTGCCCTACCTGCCAACGCACGTAAAACCATTAGCCAAACAAAACAAAAATGTTTTGATGAGGTCGTAGTGGGAATGGAGGTTTATCAAGCATGCAAAATGCTATACCGGAGTAGCAGCCCGAAAACTGGGCCCCCCAACCGGCTGAAAGAGAAGGGTAAGATACTTGAAACACCCCGCTACCTGGTGAGTGTTTTAATTGTGGTGATGAGGGCCATATTTCCCGCGACTGTCCATATAGGAATAATGTGTCGATGCCCTCAGCATCTGAACCACACATGCCCCGACCGTGTGCACTTGCAATCGCCTGTTGGGCGGAGGAAACAAACGTGTCCACTCTCACACCAGTAAGAGCTAATCACCACAACACAACCGCACTTTTAGACTCAGGGAGCACCGTGACGCTCATAAAACCAGAGTTGATGGACGGTCCCCTCCTGAGAAAAACAGTGGGAGTCACATGTGTGCATGGTGAGACTAGACAATATCTGACCGCCACCATCGAACTAACCTCCACCCGGGGAAAGTGTACGACGACCATAGGGGTAGTAGAAGACCTACCGGTATCAGTGTTAATCGGGACGACTATGCATTGTTCCGACCGCTATAGGAGAGTTTGGCGGCCGAACAACGTCTTTCCACCATGCCGACCAGAGCCCGGGCATGAAGGACCCGGATGTGCGTACACGAGGTGAACCCCCAGGCTTCTACCGACCCCCTACCACAGGAAGACTCCAGCCCTGTCAGCGAGGACGACGAGAGGGATCCCGCCACTGACCCAGCAGAGGACAACGCTCCACCAGTCGACAGCAGAGGAGAGGAGTCACCACTCCACAACGAGCCAGTCTGGGGAGATCAGTTCCCCGGCAACCCGAACAATGAAACCCCACCCTTACCACCACAACTGACTGGACGATTCGGCACCGCCCAGCTGGAGGATGAGAACCTGGCCCCAGCACTACGACAGGTAGCCGTGGTCAACGGTAAGAAGATGGACGGGGTAGGAGAGTTAATGTTTCCACATTTTGCCATCAAAAAAACGTTGTTGTATCAAGTGGTGGAAAAAGGAGGGATAATTCATAATAATAATAATTAATTAATTTTATATAGTGCCTTACATTAGGAATCTCAAAGCGCTTTACATACATGGCATTATAGCATACAGATTACAGACAAACACAGTACAGGGACAAACAAAGTACATGAACTTTCACAATGACGACATAGTGGGGATAATACAGAGAGAGGGAGACAACTTAGAGACAAGACAGAGAAAATGTTTAAATACATACAGATGTGAAAAAGTAAGTGATGCAGGGGTTGGGGGGTCAGGAGTGTGGGTATGCAAGTTTGAACAGGTGGGTTTTGAGGTGGGACTTAAATGTTTCTACAGATGAGGCTTCTTTGATGTGTAATGGGAGTTGATTCCAGAGTCGGGGAGCAGCGGAGGAGAATGATTTGTTTTCTGTGGATTTAAGGCAGTAGTGTGGTGTGCTCAGAAGGACTAAGTTGGATGAGCGGAGTGAGCGGGAGGGAGTGTAGTGTTGAAGAAGGTTGTAGATGTAATCAGGTGCTAGGGAGTGGAGGGCTTTGTAAGTGAGGAGACAGATCTTAAAGTCAATCCTATACTTGACAGGGAGCCAGTTAAGTGAGGAGAGGACAGGTGTGATGTGGGATAATTTGGGGCAGCGGATGATGATGCAGGCTGAGGTGTTCTGAATTAGTTGAAGTTTATGGAGGGATTTAGATGTTGAGCCAATGAGTAATGCATTACAGTAATCTAGACGGGAGAAAATGAGGGCATGAACCAGCTTTTCAGTGTCGGAGGGGGACAGTAGTGGTCTAATGCGCGAAATGTTCCTGAGGTAAACAATCATGAATTGTTGTTGGTACCCCAACCACACAAAAATATGGTGTTACGACTAGCCCACTCTCACTTGCTCTGGGCTCACTTGAGGGTCGAGAAGACCCTAGACCGGATCAAGGCCAGGTATTCCTGGCCGGGGGGAAAAAGAGAGGTGGACTACTGTCGGTCCTGCCCTGAATTGAATATTCAATATAGCTAAAACAACTTAACTCTGTTCAGCCTGGCTTCTTCTCAGCTTTCTTTGTGTATCATTCATTACTGCAGGCTGTGTCAAATTCCAGTAACATTAGATCGGAGCCATCTTTGCTGTTCAACATCTTTTTCTTCCCTCTATCACGGTCACATCCAGGCACCATACAATGAGATGCCATGTTTCTTGGCAATATAAGTAATACAAATCAAGCTGTGTTGTTTATGTTGTGTATGTCCAGCTCACTAGGCAAGGCTATGAGCGAACTGCATCCTGGGACATGTAGTCTATTTAGGTCTCTGGACCCAATTTCCTGTCTTCTGGTATCGGTCCTTACCTTTATGTTAGACAACCTGTCTTTCTTGAGTGTGAAGGTTTAAGCTTCAGCCTCTCTGCCTGTCACCAGGGTTTTGGCGATTAGCCTCTCTTCAGCCATCCTTTGGTTAAGCATTTTTCACAAGGTGCTAGGCTCGTCAAGCACAGTCTAACTCTAACACCTCAATGGGACCTCTCATTGGTACTGCATAGTCTGATGGAGGAAACTTTCGAGCCTCTGGAACAGATTCCTTAAAGTCAGTTGTCTTTTATGACTGCTTTTCTTTTCGGGCGCCCCAGTGAAGCACCACGTAACTATGCTTGCAAGCGTAATCGCAATGTCCTGGGTTCAAATCCGGCCCAGGGACATGTGCTGCAGGTCCTCCCCATCTCTCTCTCTATCCCAATTTCCAACTGTCCTGTCAATAAAAAAAAAACATTTATTTCGGCCATGACGTCAGCTAAGCACACCCGTGTGTTTTGTCAGTTCTCCCAGAATGCCTGTCCATAAATGGAGACGGTAGCAATGCTATCCTGAGGTCTGACCTGGCCTTCGTCCTTAAGACAATTAGAAGCTATTTCTGCTATCAGAGTCAAGTCAAGTCAAGAGTTTTAATTGTCACGGCATACAAGTATACAATGAAATGCGGGTGGTCTTGCCAGAGGGTTCTCGTGGAAGTCATCTGCACAGCAGCTTCTTGCTCATCTCCTTGGTTATCAGGATTTATGTGCTGAACATGTCAGATAATTCTCTCTCTCACTCTGTCCTCAGCTTGGGAGTTCCTCCTCTCTCTCACTCTGTCCTCAGCTTGGGAGTTCCTCCTCTCTCTCACTCTGTCCTCAGCTTGGGAGTTCCTCCTCTCTCTCACTCTGTCCTCAGCTTGGGAGTTCCTCCTCTCTCTCACTCTGTCCTCAGCTTGGGAGTTCCTTCTCTCTCTCACTCTGTCCTCAGCTTGGGAGTTCCTCCTCTCTCTCACTCTGTCCTCAGCTTGGGAGTTCCTCCTCTCTCTCACTCTGTCCTCAGCTTGGGAGTTCCTTCTCTCTCTCACTCTGTCCTCAGCTTGGGAGTTCCTCCTCTTCAGTCTTCGAGCTCTAGCTAGATTGTACGGCTTTTTCCCCAGTGAGTGTTTTGCCTGCATGTTTACACACGCCTGTCTTCTTCCCTTTGGGTTTACAATTCCCACACTCCGTCACCAGGTATTTCTAATTTTTCCCAGTTAATTAAAATGCTTCTCCTGACCTGTTGAGACACATAGCATTTTATTATAAGGGAGCATTGCTGTTACACATTAGGGAAGTGATTTTCACTGCATCTCTCCTGTTACAGTTCATAACCTGCAATCATACCCTGCTTTCCTCCCCTACTGGGGTCTTATCTGGCTTATCTGGATTGTTTCTTAGTCTTTTCATAGGCTTTTCTGGCCAGCTATTATCCTCTGTGTTCGACTGTATGGATAGATGGATGGGGGTGTTTTGTTTTTTTACCGCTAGAAGGTCCCCAGACCCTCTGTGGGTTATGTTATACCCTCTCCTTCCTGGTTTTTGCTGAATTAATGCATTTCATTTGTATAGCGCTTTTCCAAACAAAGTTACAAAGTGCTTTACAGACATGTTAAAAACAGCAAACATCAGGAAAGGCACATTTTTTTTATAGAAAATAAAACAAGAGAAAAAGAGACAAAAAAAAACGTTCAAACCGGATTTGTAGGCAGATTGATAAAACAGTTTGTGCAATTAGAGCTGACCTAAACCCATAACATTAGGAAACACATTTAAAAAACAGATGTGTTTTTAAAAGTGACTTAAAAGAGGACACTGACTCTGCTTGCCTAAGATCCAAGGGCAGGGCGTTCCAGAGCATGGGTGACCAGGCTAGATTTATAAGGAACCAGGAGGGCCTTACCCGCGGATCTGAGGCAGCGTTCCGGAACATGGGGTTCCAAAAAGTCCACAATGTAGCTGGGGTCCATGTAGGACTTTAAAAGTAATCAATAAAATCTTTAAATCAATAATGTAGCTCACAGGCAGCCAGTGTAAAGCAGCCAGGATGTATTTTTTTAACCTCTTTTTCTCCACCTGTTTTTTTCTCCCCATCCCAATTTAGTTGTTATGCCAATTCCCCCCCTCCCCTACCTGGTTGTCGTGCGCATGTTCCTCCTACTGGTCGGTACAAGCGAACCCTGAAGTCCACCACATGCTTCCTCCGACACATGCGGAGACAGCCAGTGGCTCTTTTTTTTTCCACCCACAACTTCCCTCCCACTAACTCAGCCAAACGAGTTAGTATGACGACCGGCCTGAGCCGCAGGGTGGGTGTTATATGTTATATGGTCACGTTTCCTTGTGTTGGTGAGAAGTCATGCCGCAGAGTTCTGCACTTCTTGCTTAGCCTTCTTGTAGGCTTTTATGGTTAGCCATTCTCTTCTGCCAATCAGTTGGAGGTATGACTGGTGTGTTACACACCGAGGACCCTAGACCTGCTGAGGGTTATGTTCTAGCATATTCTGTCAGGGTCTTCAGGTTTTACAAGATGTATTCCTTCCCCTTGCCAATACTTTGTTGGCGTTGGCAGGGACACAAGTTTGATCTCATTTTATGGTCTTTATGGCCAACAGAAGGTACATTGATGAGGGCTACACTCTCACTTTGCCTATTAGTCCAATAGGCGAAGCAAGATGTGGAGCTCACATGATATGAATGTATAATGATATAGTTATGAAGTATAACTCAAGTTATATGACAAAGCATCTTGCTTTTCCTCCCTGGTGCCCCAGGTGTCTGAAAGGAACTACAGAAGGGATAATGCACTTACTACCCCTGCTTATATACTGGCTGGGGGTGTAGTCCTGGTGAATGAATGAATGATTATTGCATTTACAGTATATAGCGCTTTTCTAGACACACTGAAAGTGCTTTTTACAATGTAGGGTGGAAATGGCCTCCTTCACCACCACTCTGTAGCACCCAACCTTGGGCTACGATTGCTGCCATACACTCGAACCAGGCTCACATCACACTACACAATGGCTGAAGGGGATTTATATTAACCAATTAAGGGGGGGGGGGGGGTAATTAGATGGCGTTGATGTCAGTGACTTGATTTGGAATTTGGCCAGGAACGTCAGGGAACCCCCTGCTCTTTGCGATAGGCACTCTTCGTTCTTGAATGACCAAATTCAGCTGGTTTAACCCCTTAACTCTTAACATGCAAAGGCCCACATGTGGGCCCTCTTGAGGACGATTTGCCCACCGGCGCAACACACCACTTTGGCGACCTCTAGCAGTTCGGGTGTGCATATTTTTTAATACGATATACATATCGAATTAAAGCCCTATTTCTTGCCTGTCGATTGCCATTTCAGGTGATAGAATCTTCTCGAGTTACATGCCGATATGTGAGGCGTGCGCCAAAGTCTTTGGCAGACTTAAAAAAAATTTTAATACCACTCCCGACTCCCAACGCTCTAGCTCCGTCAATCATTTGGCGATCTCGAAGATTATTGGACAGGGTTGTAACCAATGAGTGTGGCTTTCCAATGATACCCCACGGGCATCTAGGTGAAAAGTCATGAGAGAAAACAGGAAGTAAAAAAATGCGCCGAATGCATTGGAGTCTATGAGAAAATGAAAACCTGCAGACCTTTTTATTTTCTCACATTTGACCAAAATCGCTCCTAATCACTCATTTCTGAACGGATCTTTATGAAATTTGGACATGTACTATACAAGCCTTCAGGCTATGGACGCAGGGTGTTTTTGCAGCTATACTTTTGGATATTGCAACTACTACAGAAAAACGTGAATACACAAGTTCAAGTTCAACTCAAGTTCAAGTTCAGATGTTACTATATTTCATTAGCACTAAAAGTGAATTGTCTTTATTGTATTAGACACTTCAGAGTGTCATCTTTCAAAAGAGACCAGGCTCATGCATGTGCTATAAGGATAAAGTATAGTATTTTGGTTTGCCAAACGGAAACTAAAATGGCCACTTTTGGGGGCACATGTTAAGAGGTTTTAACCGTTTTTTTTGCATAAAGCGCCTGTTGATTGCATACCCAAAGTCATTTGCAATTTATTATACTTTATACTTATAGCACATGCATGAGTCTGGTCTCTTTTGAAAGGTACCATTCTGTAGTTTCTTACACAATAATGAAGAATCACTTTGAGTGCTAATGGAATAGAGAAACAGAGGTTTGAACACACTGAAATAAAATATTTGCTCCGTACTTTTGTGTTGACTTGTTGCCAGATGCCTGTTTTTGGGTTCCAGCTGAGAGGTAGGAGCAGGAAAACATAACGGTTCCATAGCCTGAAGTCTTATGTAGTACAGGTCCAAAGTCTATAAAAATCGCATAGAAAATGTGTTTAACAAATGTTTTTGTAATGTGTGTACCGCAATAATTCAGCGTGATTATCCAAAATGGCCGTCTACTTCCATTCATTCAGATGTGCGAGTCAAAACAAAGAACTAGTTTGTCTTCTTCTGCCCCCTTCTCATTGCAATCAGCGCTCGTCTGGGATCGCTTTCGGAGTAGACGCTCCTTGGCTACAACGGTGGTCAATAATTTTCGCCATCAGTGGTGACTGGTCAGTTCAGGACCGTTTACAACCGGACGTGGTCACTCGTCGGAACGGCTTGTCAAATGACGGTCGCCGGATATTTTGTCTTGTAACTCGAGACCGGAAGCACGCAATAGGTTGAGGGTGGTGATAATCTAAAGGCGGCAAATTCAACCTTCCAACACTGTATTGAATGATCGGGAGAAATGCAGCCTGGATCCGACAGACGAGAGCAAAGTGCTGCGATGTGCGTGTGTCCCGCGCACGGGCGTGACAGCCCTTGTTGGCCATTGGACATTAAGAGGTTAACATCTAATCTGAAGGACGGCACTCACAAAATGTGTCCGTATCACCGTACCAGGGGTCTTGTTTCTGCCAAGTCCAGAGGACAGAGTGCTCCCTGCTGGACAACAACACCATTTTCCCACAACAGCCTTGACCGGGGCTCAAACCGGTGATCTTTTGATCATGAGTCCAGAGCTCTACCCATGTAGCCACTCTGCCGGACAGTGTTGCTAGTCTCTGATAGGCGCATTGGTAAAATCCTTTCAGCTGGCATGTTATTAGCACATGGAGCAGTCAGACAGCATTCATATAACTAGAGTTATACTTCATAACTATCGATCATTCCTGCGTCCACAAAATCATTTTAATATATTCCCAGTGCTACTCGTGTATATGAATAAAATATTAATTATTAATTTTGCCTTTGGCGTGGCAAGATATACTCGTTTCAATTAGTGTCCTGTACTCCTTTACAATTAAAAAATAATTGATGTCCATACATGGGGGCGTTTGGTGTTTCTTTTTGTTGTCAGACAGAGGTGGCAGCGGCAAGATAGGCCGGGCCTCTGGCAGACCGTGTGCCTGTGGTTCTGCCGTGCTGCAGGGCCTAAACCTGTCCCGTCCCATTTAGGGGCAGAACAACATGAAAACAAGTTAATGAGACATATTCAGGGCTTTAGAAAGACGCATCTGTAGATGGGCCACTGATGAGAGGCATGTGATTCTGTTTATTCTCCACGTACAGTAGTGCTGATATGCAGATGATATGCAGCCAATGCTGGGTGACCCCACTCAAAACTCACATAATCAGGGCGGCTTTTATTTATCTATTTATTGTTTTCAATGTGATGAGATTTTTTTCCAGGATTTATGTTGGTTGCCTACAAACCGGTTTTTACTCGATTTGACTATTTTGATCATATGATGTACTTTCTTCTTGTGTGTGTGTCTGTGTTGTGGAATATTGCTTGTGTTATCCATTTGTGTATATTTATAGGTGTGTCTGTATGTGTTCATGCAAGCGCTGGCACAGACCATGTCTGTGTATGTATGTATGTATGTATGTATGTATGTATGTATGTATGTATGTATGTATGTATGTATGTATGTATGTATGTATGTATGTATGTATGTATGTATGTATGTATGTATGTATGTATGTATGTATGTATGTATGTATGAGTGCACGACAAGTGTGTGTGTACATGCACGTATACTGTGTGTGTGTATGTGTGTGCGTGTATGTGTGCGTGTCCACACCAGGTGTGTATGTGTGCGTGCACATGTACTATGTGTGTGTGTGTGTGTGTGTGTGTGTGTGTGTGTGTGTGTGTGTGTGTGTGTGTGTGTGTGTGTGTGTGTGTGTGTGTGTGTGTGTGTGTGTGTGTGTGTGTGCGTGTATGTGTGCATGTCCGCACCAGGTGTGTATGTGTGTGCGTGTCCACACCAGGTGTGTATGTGTGTGCGTGTCCACACCAGGTGTATGTGTGTCCACACCAGGTGTGTACGTGTATGTGTGTGTGTGTCCACACCAGGTGTGTGTGTGCGTGTCCACACAAGGTGTGTATGTGTGTGCCTGTCCACACCAGGTGTGTAGGTGTGTGCGTGTATGTGTGTGCGTGTCCACACCAGGTGTGTATGTGTGTGTGTGTCCACACCAGTCGTGTATGTGTGTGCGTGTATGTGTGTGCGTGTCCACACCAGGTGTGTATGTGTGTGTGTCCACACCAGTCGTGTATGTGTGTGCGTGTCCACACCAGGTGTGTATGTTTGTCCACACCAGGTGTGTATGTGTGTGCGTGTCCACACCAGGTGTGTATGTTTGTCCACACCAGGTGTGTATGTGTGTGCGTGTCCATACCATGTGTGTGTGTGATGAAGGGTGAGAAGCAAGAAATCTGCTCCTGTCTGTGTCAGTTCTTCTCCACCGATCTCAGATAACTGAATAATAATAAAAGTCATAGTCTCTCTCTCTCTTCCTATCTCCTTCTCTCTCTCCCTCTTTCTTTTGCTCTCTCCCACTCCCTCTCTCTCTCTCTCACTCGCTCTATGTTTTTCCACTCTCTTTCTTTATATCTATCTATCTCGTTCTCTCTCTAAAACATATCCTCTCTCCTTCTCTCTGTCTGCCTGTGTCCCTCTCTCTCTTTCTTTCCTGGTCTCTCTTCCAAGTTCTCTCTTTCTCTCTCTGCCTCTCCCCTGTATCTCTCAGACCCTCATCTCTCCCTCTCTCTCTTTCCCTCTCACTATCTATCTCTCTTTCTCTCTGTTAGTATATCTCTTTCTCCATTATGTGACCTTCCTCTCTCTCGATGACTCACCCACTTCCCTCTCCTCTCTTTCATATTTATCTCCCTCTCTCCTTTCTCTGACTCTATCCCTCCAGCTGTCTCCAGAGTGTGTTCTGTCTGTACCTTCTCCACCAACGTACCAGTCTGTAAGCATACTCTATGTGCTTCTCTCTCTGCTTCTCTCTGTGCTTCTCTCCCAGCTTCTCTCCCTGCTCCTCTCCCTGCTTCTCTCTGTGCTTCTCTCCCTGCTTCTCTCCCTGCTTCTCTCCCTGATTATCTCCATGTGCTTCTCTCCCTGCTTCTCTCTCTGCTTCTCTCTCTGCTTCTCTCCCTGCTTCTCTCCCTGCTTCTCTCCCTGCTTTTCTCCCTGCTTCTCTCTCTGCTTCTCTCCCTGCTTCTTTCCCTGCTTCTCTCTCTGCTTCTCTCCCTGCTTCTCTCCCTGCTTCTCTCTCTGCTTCTCTCCCTGCTTCTCTCCCTGCTTCTCTCCGTGCTTCTCTCTCTGCTTCTCTCTCTGCTTCTCTCTCTGCTTCTCTCCCTGCTTCTCTCCCTGCTTCTCTCCCTGCTTCTCTCCCTGCTTCTCTCTCTGCTTCTCTCCCTGCTTCTCTCTCTGCTTCTCTCCCTGCTTCTCTCCCTGCTTCTCTCCCTGCTTCTCTCTCTGCTTCTCTCCCTGCTTCTCTCCCTGCTTCTCTCTCTGCTTCTCTATGTGCTTCTCTCTCTGCTTCTCTCCCTGCTTCTCTCCCTGCTTCTCTCTCTGCTTCTCTCCCTGCTTCTCTCCCTGCTTCTCTCTCTGCTTCTCTCTCTGCTTCTCTCCCTGCTTCTCTCCCTGCTTCTCTCCCTGCTTCTCTCCCTGCTTCTCTATGTGCTTCTGTCTCTGCTTCTCTCTCTGCTTCTCTCCCTGCTTCTCTCCCTACTTCTCTCCCTGCTTCTCTCTGTGCTTCTCTCTCTGCTTCTCTCCCTGCTTCTCTCTCTGCTTCTCTCTCTGCTTCTCTCTGTGCTTCTCTCTGTGCTTCTCTCTGTGCTTCTCTCCCTGCTTCTCTCTCTGCTTCTCTCTGTGCTTCTCTCCCTGCTTCTCTCTGTGCTTCTCTCTGTGCTTCTCTCCCTGCTTCTCTCCCTGCTTCTCTCTGTGCTTCTATCTGTGCTTCTCTCCGTGCTTCTCTCTCTGCTTCTCTCCCTGCTTCTCTCCCTGCTTCTCTCCCTGCTTCTCTCTGTGCTTCTCTCTCTGCTTCTCTCTCTGCTTCTCTCTCTGCTTCTCTCCCTGCTTCTCTCCCTGCTTCTCTCTCTGCTTATCTCCCTGCTTCTCTCCCTGCTTCTCTCTCTGCTTCTCTCCCTGCTTCTCTCCGTGCTTCTCTCCCTGCTTCTCTCCCTGCTTCTCTCTGTGCTTCTATCTCTGCTTCTCTCCCTGCTTCTCTCTGTGCTTCTCTCTGTGCTTCTCTCTCTGCTTCTCTCTGTGCTTCTCTCCGTGCTTCTCTCTCTGCTTCTCTCCGTGCTTCTCTATCTGCTTCTCTCTCTGCTTCTCTATGTGCTTCTCTTCCTGCTTCTCTCCGTGCTTCTCTCTCTGCTTCTCTCTCTGCTTCTCTCTGTGCTTCTCTCTGTGCTTCTCTCTGTGCTTCTCTTCCTGCTTCTCTCCCTGCTTCTCTCCCTGTTTCTCTCTCTGCTTCTCTCCCTGCTTCTCTCCCTGCTTCTCTCTGTGCTTCTCTCCCTGCTTCTCTCTGTGCTTCTCTCTCTGCTTCTCTCTGTGCTTCTCTTCCTGCTTCTCTCTCTGCTTCTCTCTCTGCTTCTCTCTCTGCTTCTCTCTCTGCTTCTCTCTGTGCTTCTCTTCCTGCTTCTCTCCCTGATTATCTCCCTGCTTCTCTCCCTGCTTCTCTCTGTGCTTCTCTCTCTGCTTCTCTCTCTGCTTCTCTCTCTGCTTCTCTCTCTGCTTCTCTCTCTGCTTCTCTCTGTGCTTCTCTCCCTGGTTCTCTCTGTGCTTCTCTCTCTGCTTCTCTATGTGCTTCTCTTCCTGCTTCTCTCCCTGCTTCTCTCCCTGCTTCTCTTCCTGCTTCTCTCTCTGCTTCTCTTCCTACTTCTCTCCCTGCTTCTATCCCTGCTTCTCTCCCTGCTTCTCTCCCTGCTTCTCTCTCTGCTTCTCTCTCTGCTTCTCTCTGTGCTTCTCTCCCTGCTTCTCTCTCTGCTTCTCTCCCTGCTTCTCTCCGTGCTTCTCTCTCTGCTTCTCTCTGTGCTTCTCTTCCTGCTTCTCTCTCTGCTTCTCTCTGTGCTTCTCTTCCTGCTTCTATCCCTGCTTCTCTCTCTGCTTCTCTCTCTGCTTATCTCTGTGCTTCTCTCCCTGGTTCTCTCTGTGCTTCTCTCCGTGCTTCTCTCCCTGCTTCTCTTCCTGCTTCTCTCCCTGCTTCTCTCTCTGCTTCTCTCTCTGCTTCTCTCTGTGCTTCTCTTCCTGCTTCTCTCCCTGCTTCTCTCCCTGCTTCTCTTCCTGCTTCTCTCTCTGCTTCTCTCCCTACTTCTCTCTCTGCTTCTCTCTCTGCTTCTCTCTGTGCTTCTCTCCCTGCTTCTCTATGTGCTTCTCTCTCTGCTTCTCTCCCCACTTCTCTCCCTGCTTCTCTCCCTGCTTCTCTATGTGCTTCTCTCTCTGCTTCTCTCTGTGCTTCTCTCTCTGCTTCTCTCCGTGCTTCTCTCTCTGCTTCTCTCTCTGCTTCTCTCTCTGCTTCTCTCTCTGCTTCTCTCTGTGCTTCTCTCTGTGCTTCTCTTCCTGCTTCTCTCCCTGCTTATCTCTGTGCTTCTCTCTCTGCTTCTCTCCCTGCTTCTCTCCCTGCTTCTCTCCCTGCTTCTCTCCCTACTTCTCTCTCTGCTTCTCTCTGTACTTCTCTCCCTGCTTCTCTCCCTGCTTCTCTCCCTGCTTCTCTCCCTGCTTCTCTATCTGCTTCTCTCCCTGCTTCTCTCCGTGCTTCTCTCCCTGCTTCTCTCTGTGCTTCTCTCTGTGCTTCTCTCTCTGCTTCTCTCCCTGCTTCTCTCTGTGCTTCTCTCTCTGCTTCTCTCCCTGCTTCTCTCTCTGCTTCTCTCTGTGCTTCTCTCCCTGCTTCTCTCTCTGCTTCTCTCTCTGCTTCTCTCCCTACTTCTCTCCCTGCTTCTGTCTGTGCTTCTCTCTGTGCTTCTCTCTGTGCTTCTCTTCCTGCTTCTCTCCCTGCTTCTCTCCCTGCTTCTCTTCCTGCTTCTCTATCTGCTTCTCTCCCTACTTCTCTCTCTGCTTCTCTCTCTGCTTCTCTCTGTGCTTCTCTCCCTGCTTCTCTATGTGCTTCTCTCTCTGCTTCTCTCCCTACTTATCTCCCTGCTTCTCTCCCTGCTTCTCTTCCTGCTTCTCTATGTGCTTCTCTCTCTGCTTCTCTCTGTGCTTCTCTCTGTGCTTCTCTCTCTGCTTCTCTCCCTGCTTCTCTCTCTGCTTCTCTCTGTACTTCTCTCCCTACTTCTCTCCCTGCTTCTCTATGTGCTTCTCTCTCTGCTTCTCTCCCTACTTCTCTCCCTGCTTCTCTCCCTGCTTCTCTCCCTGCTTCTCTATGTGCTTCTCTCTCTGCTTCTCTCTGTGCTTCTCTCTGTGCTTCTCTCTCTGCTTCTCTCCCTGCTTCTCTCTCTGCTTCTCTCCATGCTTCTCTCTCTGCTTCTCTCTCTGCTTCTCTCTCTGCTTCTCTCTGTGCTTCTCTCTGTGCTTCTCTTCCTGCTTCTCTCCCTGCTTATCTCTGTGCTTATCTCTCTGCTTCTCTCCCTGCTTCTCTCCCTGCTTCTCTCCCTGCTTCTCTTCCTACTTCTCTCTCTGCTTCTCTCTGTGCTTCTCTCCCTGCTTCTCTCCCTGCTTCTCTCCCTGCTTCTCTCTCTGCTTCTCTCTGTGCTTCTCTCCCTGCTTCTCTCCCTGCTTCTCTCTCTGCTTCTCTCCCTGCTTCTCTCCGTGCTTCTCTCTCTGCTTCTCTCTGTGCTTCTCTCTCTGCTTCTCTCCCTGCTTCTCTCTGTGCTTCTCTCTCTGCTTCTCTCCCTGCTTCTCTCTCTGCTTCTCTATGTGCTTCTCTCTGTGCTTCTCTCTCTGCTTCTCTCCCTGCTTCTCTCTCTGCTTCTCTCTGTGCTTCTCTATGTGCTTCTCTCTATGCTTCTCTCCCTGCTTCTATCCCTGCTTATCTCTGTGCTTCTCTCTGTGCTTCTCTCTGTGCTTCTCTCCCTGCTTCTCTCTCTGCTTCTCTCCCTGCTTCTCTCCCTGCTTCTCTCTGTGCTTCTATCTGTGCTTCTCTCCCTGCTTCTCTCCGTGCTTCTCTCTCTGCTTCTCTCCCTGCTTCTCTCTGTGCTTCTCTCCCTGCTTCTCTCTCTGCTTCTCTCCCTGCTTCTCTCCCTGCTTCTCTCTCTGCTTCTCTCCCTGCTTCTCTCCCTGCTTCTCTCCCTGCTTCTCTCCCTGCTTCTCTCTCTGCTTCTCTCCCTGCTTCTCTCCCTGCTTCTCTCCGTGCTTCTCTCTCTGCTTCTCTCTGTGCTTCATTCTGTGCTTCTCTCTGTGCTTCTCTCCCTGCTTCTCTCCCTGCTTCTCTCTGTGCTTCTCTCCCTGCTTCTCTCTGTGCTTCTCTCCCTGCTTCTCTCTCTGCTTCTCTCCCTGCTTCTCTCCGTGCTTCTCTCCCTGCTTCTCTCCCTGCTTCTCTCCGTGCTTCTCTCCCTGCTTCTCTCCCTGCTTCTCTCTCTGCTTCTCTCTCTGCTTCTCTCCCTGCTTCTCTATGTGCTTCTCTCTGTGCTTCTCTATGTGCTTCTCTCTCTGCTTCTCTCTCTGCTTCTCTCTCTGCTTCTCTCTCTGCTTCTCTCTCTGCTTCTCTCTCTGCTTCTCTCTCTGCTTCTCTCCCTGCTTCTCTCCCTGCTTCTCTCCCTGCTTCTCTCTCTGCTTCTCTCTCTGCTTCTCTCTGTGCTTCTCTCCCTGCTTCTCTCCCTGCTTCTCTCCGTGCTTCTCTCCCTGCTTCTCTCCCTGCTTCTCTCTCTGCTTCTCTCTCTGCTTCTCTCTCTGCTTCTCTCTCTGCTTCTCTCCCTGCTTCTCTCCCTGCTTCTCTCCCTGCTTCTCTCTCTGCTTCTCTCCGTGCTTCTCTCTCTGCTTCTCTCTGTGCTTCTCTCTGTGCTTCTCTATGTGCTTCTCTCTCTGCTTCTCTCCCTGCTTCTCTTCGTGCTTCTCTCCCTGCTTCTCTCCCTGCTTCTCTCCCTGCTTCTCTCCCTGCTTCTCTCCCTGCTTCTCTCCCTGCTTCTCTTCCTGCTTCTCTCCCTGCTTCTCTCTCTGCTTCTCTCTCTGCTTCTCTCTGTGCTTCTCTTCCTGCTTCTCTCCCTGCTTCTCTCCCTGCTTCTCTTCCTGCTTCTCTCTCTGCTTCTCTCCCTACTTCTCTCTCTGCTTCTCTCTCTGCTTCTCTCTGTGCTTCTCTCCCTGCTTCTCTATGTGCTTCTCTCTCTGCTTCTCTCCCTACTTCTCTCCCTGCTTCTCTCCCTGCTTCTCTATGTGCTTCTCTCTCTGCTTCTCTCTGTGCTTCTCTCTGTGCTTCTCTCTCTGCTTCTCTCCCTGCGTCTCTCTCTGCTTCTCTCTGTGCTTCTCTCTCTGCTTCTCTCTCTGCTTCTCTCTCTGCTTCTCTCTCTGCTTCTCTCTGTGCTTCTCTCTGTGCTTCTCTTCCTGCTTCTCTCCCTGCTTATCTCTGTGCTTCTCTCTCTGCTTCTCTCCCTGCTTCTCTCCCTGCTTCTCTCCCTGCTTCTCTCCCTACTTCTCTCTCTGCTTCTCTCTGTACTTCTCTCCCTGCTTCTCTCCCTGCTTCTCTCCCTGCTTCTCTCTCTGCTTCTCTCCCTGCTTCTCTCCGTGCTTCTCTCCCTGCTTCTCTCTGTGCTTCTCTCTGTGCTTCTCTCTCTGCTTCTCTCCCTGCTTCTCTCTGTGCTTCTCTCTCTGATTCTCTCCCTGCTTCTCTCTCTGCTTCTCTCTGTGCTTCTCTCCCTGCTTCTCTCTCTGCTTCTCTCTCTGCTTCTCTCCCTACTTCTCTCCCTGCTTCTCTTTCTGCTTCTCTCCCTGCTTCTCTCCCTGCTTCTCTTCCTGCTTCTCTCTCTGCTTCTCTCCCTACTTCTCTCTCTGCTTCTCTCTCTGCTTCTCTCTGTGCTTCTCTCCCTGCTTCTCTATGTGCTTCTCTCTCTGCTTCTCTCCCTACTTCTCTCCCTGCTTCTCTCCCTGCTTCTCTCCCTGCTTCTCTATGTGCTTCTCTCTCTGCTTCTCTCTGTGCTTCTCTCTGTGCTTCTCTCTCTGCTTCTCTCCCTGCTTCTCTCTCTGCTTCTCTCTGTACTTCTCTTCCTGCTTCTCTATGTGCTTCTCTCTCTGCTTCTCTCCCTACTTCTCTCTCTGCTTCTCTCTGTGCTTCTCTCTGTGCTTCTCTTCCTGCTTCTCTCCCTGCTTATCTCTGTGCTTCTCTCTCTGCTTCTCTCCCTGCTTCTCTCCCTGCTTCTCTCCCTGCTTCTCTCCCTACTTCTCTCTCTGCTTCTCTCTGTGCTTCTCTCCCTGCTTCTCTCCCTGCTTCTCTCCCTGCTTCTCTCTCTGCTTCTTCTCTGTGCTTATCTCCCTGCTTCTCTCCCTGCTTCTCTCTCTGCTTCTCTCCCTGCTTCTCTCCGTGCTTCTCTCTCTGCTTCTCTCTGTGCTTCTCTCTCTGCTTCTCTCCCTGCTTCTCTCTGTGCTTCTCTCTCTGCTTCTCTCCCTGCTTCTCTCTCTGCTTCTCTCTGTGCTTCTCTCTGTGCTTCTCTCTGTGCTTCTCTCCCTGCTTCTCTCCCTGCTTCTCTCCCTGCTTATCTATGTGCTTCTCTCTTTGCTTCTCTCTGTGCTTCTCTCCCTGCTTCTCTCTCTGCTTCTCTCCCTGCTTCTCTCCCTGCTTCTCTCCCTGCTTCTCTCTGTGCTTCTCTCTCTGCTTCTCTCCCTGCTTCTCTCTGTGCTTCTCTCCCTGCTTCTCTCTCTGCTTCTCTCCCTGCTTCTCTCCCTGCTTCTCTCCCTGCTTATCTCTCTGCTTCTCTCTCTGCTTCTCTCTGTGCTTATCTCTGTGCTTCTCTTCCTGCTTCTCTCCCTGCTTCTCTCCCTGCTTCTCTTCCTGCTTCTCTATCTGCTTCTCTCCCTACTTCTCTCTCTGCTTCTCTCTCTGCTTCTCTCTGTGCTTCTCTCCCTGCTTCTCTATGTGCTTCTCTCTCTGCTTCTCTCCCTACTTCTCTCCCTGCTTCTCTCCCTGCTTCTCTTCCTGCTTCTCTATGTGCTTCTCTCTCTGCTTCTCTCTGTGCTTCTCTCTGTGCTTCTCTCTCTGCTTCTCTCCCTGCTTCTCTCTCTGCTTCTCTCTGTACTTCTCTCCCTACTTCTCTCCCTGCTTCTCTATGTGCTTCTCTCTCTGCTTCTCTCCCTACTTCTCTCCCTGCTTCTCTCCCTGCTTCTCTCCCTGCTTCTCTATGTGCTTCTCTCTCTGCTTCTCTCTGTGCTTATCTCTGTGCTTCTCTCTCTGCTTCTCTCCCTGCTTCTCTCTCTGCTTCTCTCCATGCTTCTCTCTCTGCTTCTCTCTCTGCTTCTCTCTCTGCTTCTCTCTGTGCTTCTCTCTGTGCTTCTCTTCCTGCTTCTCTCCCTGCTTATCTCTGTGCTTCTCTCTCTGCTTCTCTCCCTGCTTCTCTCCCTGCTTCTCTCCCTGCTTCTCTTCCTACTTCTCTCTCTGCTTCTCTCTGTGCTTCTCTCCCTGCTTCTCTCCCTGCTTCTCTCCCTGCTTCTCTCTCTGCTTCTCTCTGTGCTTCTCTCCCTGCTTCTCTCCCTGCTTCTCTCTCTGCTTCTCTCCCTGCTTCTCTCCGTGCTTCTCTCTCTGCTTCTCTCTGTGCTTCTCTCTCTGCTTCTCTCCCTGCTTCTCTCTGTGCTTCTCTCTCTGCTTCTCTCCCTGCTTCTCTCTCTGCTTCTCTCTGTGCTTCTCTCTGTGCTTCTCTCTCTGCTTCTCTCCCTGCTTCTCTCTCTGCTTCTCTCTGTGCTTCTCTATGTGCTTCTATCTCTGCTTCTCTCCCTGCTTCTATCCCTGCTTATCTCTGTGCTTCTCTCTGTGCTTCTCTCTGTGCTTCTCTCCCTGCTTCTCTCTCTGCTTCTCTCCCTGCTTCTCTCCCTGCTTCTCTCTGTGCTTCTATCTGTGCTTCTCTCCCTGCTTCTCTCCGTGCTTCTCTCTCTGCTTCTCTCCCTGCTTCTCTCTGTGCTTCTCTCCCTGCTTCTCTCTCTGCTTCTCTCCCTGCTTCTCTCCCTGCTTCTCTCTCTGCTTCTCTCCCTGCTTCTCTCCCTGCTTCTCTCCCTGCTTCTCTCCCTGCTTCTCTCTCTGCTTCTCTCCCTGCTTCTCTCCCTGCTTCTCTCCGTGCTTCTCTCTCTGCTTCTCTCTGTGCTTCATTCTGTGCTTCTCTCTGTGCTTCTCTCCCTGCTTCTCTCCCTGCTTCTCTCTGTGCTTCTCTCCCTGCTTCTCTCTGTGCTTCTCTCCCTGCTTCTCTCTCTGCTTCTCTCCCTGCTTCTCTCCGTGCTTCTCTCCCTGCTTCTCTCCCTGCTTCTCTCCGTGCTTCTCTCCCTGCTTCTCTCCCTGCTTCTCTCTCTGCTTCTCTCTCTGCTTCTCTCCCTGCTTCTCTATGTGCTTCTCTCTGTGCTTCTCTATGTGCTTCTCTCTCTGCTTCTCTCTCTGCTTCTCTCTCTGCTTCTCTCTCTGCTTCTCTATGTGCTTCTCTCTCTGCTTCTCTCTCTGCTTCTCTCTGTGCTTCTCTCCCTGCTTCTCTCCCTGCTTCTCTCCCTGCTTCTCTCTGCTTCTCTCTCTGCTTCTCTCTGTGCTTCTCTCCCTGCTTCTCTCCCTGCTTCTCTCCGTGCTTCTCTCCCTGCTTCTCTCCCTGCTTCTCTCTCTGCTTCTCTCTCTGCTTCTCTCTCTGCTTCTCTCCCTGCTTCTCTCCCTGCTTCTCTCCCTGCTTCTCTCTCTGCTTCTCTCCGTGCTTCTCTCTCTGCTTCTCTCTGTGCTTCTCTCTGTGCTTCTCTATGTGCTTCTCTCTCTGCTTCTCTCCCTGCTTCTCTTCGTGCTTCTCTCCCTGCTTCTCTCCCTGCTTCTCTCCCTGCTTCTCTCCCTGCTTCTCTTCCTGCTTCTCTCCCTGCTTCTCTCTCTGCTTCTCTCTCTGCTTCTCTCTGTGCTTCTCTTCCTGCTTCTCTCCCTGCTTCTCTCCCTGCTTCTCTTCCTGCTTCTCTCTCTGCTTCTCTCCCTACTTCTCTCTCTGCTTCTCTCTCTGCTTCTCTCTGTGCTTCTCTCCCTGCTTCTCTATGTGCTTCTCTCTCTGCTTCTCTCCCTACTTCTCTCCCTGCTTCTCTCCCTGCTTCTCTATGTGCTTCTCTCTCTGCTTCTCTCTGTGCTTCTCTCTGTGCTTCTCTCTCTGCTTCTCTCCCTGCGTCTCTCTCTGCTTCTCTCCGTGCTTCTCTCTCTGCTTCTCTCTCTGCTTCTCTCTCTGCTTCTCTCTCTGCTTCTCTCTGTGCTTCTCTCTGTGCTTCTCTTCCTGCTTCTCTCCCTGCTTATCTCTGTGCTTCTCTCTCTGCTTCTCTCCCTGCTTCTCTCCCTGCTTCTCTCCCTGCTTCTCTCCCTACTTCTCTCTCTGCTTCTCTCTGTACTTCTCTCCCTGCTTCTCTCCCTGCTTCTCTCCCTGCTTCTCTCTCTGCTTCTCTCCCTGCTTCTCTCCGTGCTTCTCTCCCTGCTTCTCTCTGTGCTTCTCTCTGTGCTTCTCTCTCTGCTTCTCTCCCTGCTTCTCTCTGTGCTTCTCTCTCTGATTCTCTCCCTGCTTCTCTCTCTGCTTCTCTCTGTGCTTCTCTCCCTGCTTCTCTCTCTGCTTCTCTCTCTGCTTCTCTCCCTACTTCTCTCCCTGCTTCTCTTTCTGCTTCTCTCCCTGCTTCTCTCCCTGCTTCTCTTCCTGCTTCTCTCTCTGCTTCTCTCCCTACTTCTCTCTCTGCTTCTCTCTCTGCTTCTCTCTGTGCTTCTCTCCCTGCTTCTCTATGTGCTTCTCTCTCTGCTTCTCTCCCTACTTCTCTCCCTGCTTCTCTCCCTGCTTCTCTCCCTGCATCTCTATGTGCTTCTCTCTCTGCTTCTCTCTGTGCTTCTCTCTGTGCTTCTCTCTCTGCTTCTCTCCCTGCTTCTCTCTCTGCTTCTCTCTGTACTTCTCTTCCTGCTTCTCTATGTGCTTCTCTCTCTGCTTCTCTCCCTACTTCTCTCTCTGCTTCTCTCTGTGCTTCTCTCTGTGCTTCTCTTCCTGCTTCTCTCCCTGCTTATCTCTGTGCTTCTCTCTCTGCTTCTCTCCCTGCTTCTCTCCCTGCTTCTCTCCCTGCTTCTCTCCCTACTTCTCTCTCTGCTTCTCTCTGTGCTTCTCTCCCTGCTTCTCTCCCTGCTTCTCTCCCTGCTTCTCTCTCTGCTTCTTCTCTGTGCTTCTCTCCCTGCTTCTCTCCCTGCTTCTCTCTCTGCTTCTCTCCCTGCTTCTCTCCGTGCTTCTCTCTCTGCTTCTCTCTGTGCTTCTCTCTCTGCTTCTCTCCCTGCTTCTCTCTGTGCTTCTCTCTCTGCTTCTCTCCCTGCTTCTCTCTCTGCTTCTCTCTGTGCTTCTCTCTGTGCTTCTCTCTGTGCTTCTCTCCCTGCTTCTCTCCCTGCTTCTCTCCCTGCTTATCTCTGTGCTTCTCTCTTTGCTTCTCTCTGTGCTTCTCTCCCTGCTTCTCTCTCTGCTTCTCTCCCTGCTTCTCTCCCTGCTTCTCTCCCTGCTTCTCTCTGTGCTTCTATCTCTGCTTCTCTCCCTGCTTCTCTCTGTGCTTCTCTCCCTGCTTCTCTCTCTGCTTCTCTCCCTGCTTCTCTCCCTGCTTCTCTCCCTGCTTCTCTCTCTGCTTCTCTCTCTGCTTCTCTCTGTGCTTATCTCCCTGCTTCTCTCCCTGCTTCTCTCCGTGCTTCTCTCCCTGCTTCTCTCCCTGCTTCTCTCTCTGCTTCTCTCTCTGCTTCTCTCTCTGCTTCTCTCTCTGCTTCTCTCCCTGCTTCTCTCCCTGCTTCTCTCTCTGCTTCTCTCCGTGCTTCTCTCTCTGCTTCTCTCTGTGCTTCTCTCTGTGCTTCTCTATGTGCTTCTCTCTCTGCTTCTCTCTCTGCTTCTCTCTCTGCTTCTCTCTCTGCTTCTCTATGTGCTTCTCTCTCTGCTTCTCTCTCTGCTTCTCTCTGTGCTTCTCTCCCTGCTTCTCTCCCTGCTTCTCTCCCTGCTTCTCTCTCTGCTTCTCTCTCTGCTTCTCTCTGTGCTTCTCTCCCTGCTTCTCTCCCTGCTTCTCTCCGTGCTTCTCTCCCTGCTTCTCTCCCTGCTTCTCTCTCTGCTTCTCTCTCTGCTTCTCTCTCTGCTTCTCTCTCTGCTTCTCTCCCTGCTTCTCTCCCTGCTTCTCTCCCTGCTTCTCTCTCTGCTTCTCTCCGTGCTTCTCTCTCTGCTTCTCTCTGTGCTTCTCTCTGTGCTTCTCTATGTGCTTCTCTCTCTGCTTCTCTCCCTGCTTCTCTTCGTGCTTCTCTCCCTGCTTCTCTCCCTGCTTCTCTCCCTGCTTCTCTCCCTGCTTCTCTCCCTGCTTCTCTCCCTGCTTCTCTTCCTGCTTCTCTCCCTGCTTCTCTCTCTGCTTCTCTCTCTGCTTCTCTCTGTGCTTCTCTTCCTGCTTCTCTCCCTGCTTCTCTCCCTGCTTCTCTTCCTGCTTCTCTCTCTGCTTCTCTCCCTACTTCTCTCTCTGCTTCTCTCTCTGCTTCTCTCTGTGCTTCTCTCCCTGCTTCTCTATGTGCTTCTCTCTCTGCTTCTCTCCCTACTTCTCTCCCTGCTTCTCTCCCTGCTTCTCTATGTGCTTCTCTCTCTGCTTCTCTCTGTGCTTCTCTCTGTGCTTCTCTCTCTGCTTCTCTCCCTGCGTCTCTCTCTGCTTCTCTCCGTGCTTCTCTCTCTGCTTCTCTCTCTGCTTCTCTCTCTGCTTCTCTCTCTGCTTCTCTCTGTGCTTCTCTCTGTGCTTCTCTTCCTGCTTCTCTCCCTGCTTATCTCTGTGCTTCTCTCTCTGCTTCTCTCCCTGCTTCTCTCCCTGCTTCTCTCCCTGCTTCTCTCCCTACTTCTCTCTCTGCTTCTCTCTGTACTTCTCTCCCTGCTTCTCTCCCTGCTTCTCTCCCTGCTTCTCTCTCTGCTTCTCTCCCTGCTTCTCTCCGTGCTTCTCTCCCTGCTTCTCTCTGTGCTTCTCTCTGTGCTTCTCTCTCTGCTTCTCTCCCTGCTTCTCTCTGTGCTTCTCTCTCTGATTCTCTCCCTGCTTCTCTCTCTGCTTCTCTCTGTGCTTCTCTCCCTGCTTCTCTCTCTGCTTCTCTCTCTGCTTCTCTCCCTACTTCTCTCCCTGCTTCTCTTTCTGCTTCTCTCCCTGCTTCTCTCCCTGCTTCTCTTCCTGCTTCTCTCTCTGCTTCTCTCCCTACTTCTCTCTCTGCTTCTCTCTCTGCTTCTCTCTGTGCTTCTCTCCCTGCTTCTCTATGTGCTTCTCTCTCTGCTTCTCTCCCTACTTCTCTCCCTGCTTCTCTCCCTGCTTCTCTCCCTGCATCTCTATGTGCTTCTCTCTCTGCTTCTCTCTGTGCTTCTCTCTGTGCTTCTCTCTCTGCTTCTCTCCCTGCTTCTCTCTCTGCTTCTCTCTGTACTTCTCTTCCTGCTTCTCTATGTGCTTCTCTCTCTGCTTCTCTCCCTACTTCTCTCTCTGCTTCTCTCTGTGCTTCTCTCTGTGCTTCTCTTCCTGCTTCTCTCCCTGCTTATCTCTGTGCTTCTCTCTCTGCTTCTCTCCCTGCTTCTCTCCCTGCTTCTCTCCCTGCTTCTCTCCCTACTTCTCTCTCTGCTTCTCTCTGTGCTTCTCTCCCTGCTTCTCTCCCTGCTTCTCTCCCTGCTTCTCTCTCTGCTTCTTCTCTGTGCTTCTCTCCCTGCTTCTCTCCCTGCTTCTCTCTCTGCTTCTCTCCCTGCTTCTCTCCGTGCTTCTCTCTCTGCTTCTCTCTGTGCTTCTCTCTCTGCTTCTCTCCCTGCTTCTCTCTGTGCTTCTCTCTCTGCTTCTCTCCCTGCTTCTCTCTCTGCTTCTCTCTGTGCTTCTCTCTGTGCTTCTCTCTGTGCTTCTCTCCCTGCTTCTCTCCCTGCTTCTCTCCCTGCTTATCTCTGTGCTTCTCTCTTTGCTTCTCTCTGTGCTTCTCTCCCTGCTTCTCTCTCTGCTTCTCTCCCTGCTTCTCTCCCTGCTTCTCTCCCTGCTTCTCTCTGTGCTTCTATCTCTGCTTCTCTCCCTGCTTCTCTCTGTGCTTCTCTCCCTGCTTCTCTCTCTGCTTCTCTCCCTGCTTCTCTCCCTGCTTCTCTCCCTGCTTCTCTCTCTGCTTCTCTCTCTGCTTCTCTCTGTGCTTATCTCCCTGCTTCTCTCCCTGCTTCTCTCCGTGCTTCTCTCCCTGCTTCTCTCCCTGCTTCTCTCTCTGCTTCTCTCTCTGCTTCTCTCTCTGCTTCTCTCTCTGCTTCTCTCCCTGCTTCTCTCCCTGCTTCTCTCTCTGCTTCTCTCCGTGCTTCTCTCTCTGCTTCTCTCTGTGCTTCTCTCTGTGCTTCTCTATGTGCTTCTCTCTCTGCTTCTCTCCCTGCTTCTCTCCGTGCTTCTCTCCCTGCTTCTCTCCCTGCTTCTCTCCCTGCTTCTCTCCCTGCTTCTCTCCCTGCTTCTCTCCCTGCTTCTCTCCGTGCTTCTCTCCGTGCTTCTCTCCGTGCTTCACTCTGTGCTTCTCTCCGTGCTTCTCTCTGTGCTTCTCTCCCTGCTGCTCTCCCTGCTGCTCTCCGTGCTTCTCTCCGTGCTTCTCTCCGTGCTTCTCTCCGTGCTTCTCTCCGTGCTTCACTCTGTGCTTCTCTCTGTGCTTCTCTCTGTGCTTCTCTCCCTGCTGCTCTCCGTGCTGCTCTCCACGGGGTCGAGGTTCAAGAGCCACTGAGGGAGAAGAGATGTTCTGGGTAATTGGCGATCCTGTGAGCAGACATAATATTTCAGACACAATTTGACTCAAAGATGTACAGGGTGTCAGCGTGTAGTGCTTCTCAGTCCTCACGGAGCGAGCCGGTGAATGATCCTCTCTTTTGGCTCACTAACCCCCCCCCCATCCACTCTCTCGTCCACTGTGCCTGGTCAAGCATGGCCGGATTATGCCAATAGTGGCCCCCAGGGCACGAAGGTGCCCTGCCAGATTAGAGATTCGATATCTTCAACACTCTGGTAATATCCAGTGGGACGGAGATCAAAAGGGATTTAGTCGTCGTTTTCACAGCGATTGTAACATTTGAGGTGATTTCACGTCAACATGCCTTCAGGACAATGCAGTGGGATTGAAAGATGGGATTATCACACCCTGTCACCCTGAGGCAGGAGGAGACAGTTGGAGGGAACGTTGGAATAAACACACCAACCACTGTCATCCGTTCTGGGATTGTTCATACATTCTCACTCTATGGACACAAGTACATGGAAAAAGTACTACTATAAGTAGAAATACCACTACAATTTTAAGTGATGTATTTGGGGAAAATAGATTTCGATATAAGGGATAATGATAACCACTGCTCCCCAGACCTGGAGTTTATCACGATAAAATGTCGACCCTTCTTCCTCCCAAGAGAGTTAACGTCCATCATCCTCATCGGAGTGTACATTCCACCACACGCGAACACTGGGGTCGCACTTTCAAAACTTCACGACGAGGTAAACAAACTCCAGACAGCTAATGTTGACGCTGCCATTTTGGTTCTGGGTGATTTCAACAGCGCGCGTCTTAAAAAGGTGTTGCCGAATTTCTATCAGCATGTGACCTGTCCCACCAGAGGCGAGAACATATTAGACCATGTATACTCGCAATTTAAGAATGGGTACAAGTCACAGGCTCTTAGTCCATTCGGTAAAAGCGATCACGCCGCCATATTTCTTTTGCCAAAGTACAAACAAAGTCTCAAGCGAACGCCGGTGGTCTCGCGAGAGGTTAAGCGTTGGGCCGTGACGTCAGAGGAGTCACTCCAAGCTGCACTTGGATGCACAGACTGGAGTGTATTCCGTGATAACACAGCCAATATTAACGAATACACCGAAACGGTGATTGACTATGTCTGTACTCTGGTAGAAGAAACAATCCCCTCCACCAAAAATTAAAATCTACCCAAATCAAAAGCCCTGGGTAGACAAATCCGTCCGTGAGGCTCTGAAAGTGCGCACATCTGCATACAACACCGGGCTGGTGACAGGCAACATGGAAGAACACAAGATGGCAAGATACAACGTCAGGAGAGCAGTAATAGAGGCAAAACGGCGTTTCAGGGATAAAGTTGAACTTCAGTTTGAACAGGCTGACTCTAGAGGCATGTGGCAGGGCCTCAGAACAATGACAGACTACAAAGGCACCCCCCTCAAACTGAACAGTGACATCTCCTTAGCAAATGATCTCAATTCCTTCTATGCGAGGTTTGAGGCTGTGAATAACAACACCAGCCTACAAACCACGGCAATGGGGGGGGGGGGGGGTCTGCTGATGGAGACTCAGTGTTCAGGGTAACAGAGCATGAGGTGAGACGGATCTTTAAAAAAGTGAATATCAGGAAGGCAGCAGGACCGGACGGCATCCCCGGCCGCGTCCTAAAAGTCTGTGCCGACCAACTGGCCCCGGTATTCACTGACATCTTCAACCTGTCCTTGGAACAGGCTGTCATCCCCACCTGTCTGAAGAAGTCCACCATCATCCCTGTACCCAAAAAATCTACGCCCGCTTGCCTCAACGACTACCGCCCTGTAGCCCTCACCTCCATAGCCATGAAGTGCTTTGAGAAGCTAGTGAAGGGCTACATCTGTTCCTCCCTCCCCATCAACCTGGACCCTCTGCAATTTGCATATCGCCCCAACAGGTCCACGGAGGACGCCATTCAGATTCAGATTCAGATTCAGATTCCACACAGCAGCATCACACCTGGACAAGAGGCAGGGGAACTATGTGAGAATGCTGTTCATCGACTACAGCTCAGCATTCAATACCATAGTCCCCTCCAAACTCATAGCCAAGCTCAGGGACCTGGGCTTGAACTATGACCTCTGCCAGTGGGTCTTGGACTTCCTGACGGGCAGACCCCAGGTGGTAAGAGCCGGCAACTGCACCTCCTCATCCATCACGCTCAACATAGGGGCCCCCCAGGGCTGTGTTCTGAGCCCCCTCCTCTACTCCCTGTACACACATGACTGCGTAGCACAGCGGAACAACAACACCATCATCAAATTTGCTGATGACACAGTAGTGGTGGGCCTGATCTCGGCCAACGACGAAAGGGCCTACCTGGAAGAGGTAGAGAACCTGTCACAGTGGTGTCAGGAGAACTGCCTCTCCCTGAACGTCAGCAAAACAAAAGAGATGATTGTGGACTTCAGGAGGTCGGGGGTCAAGGACTACAGCCCCCTCAGCATCGACGGGGCACCGGTTGAGAGAGTGAACAGTTTCAAGTACCTCGGAGCCCACATATCCGAGGACTTGACATGGACCACACCCATTGACAGTGTTGTGAAGAAGGCACGACAACGCCTCTACTTCCTCAGGCGCCTAAGGAAGTTCCAAGTCAGTCAGAAGATCCTTAGGAACTTCTACTCATGTACAATAGAGAGCATCCTGACCGGCAACATCACCTCCTGGTTTGGGAATAGCACTGCACAAGACCGTAGCAGACTACAAAGAGTGACACGTTCAGCCGAACGCACAATTGGAGGGCGGCTTCCCACCCTCCAGAACATTTACAACAAGCGGTGCAAGGGGAAGGCTAAGAGAATTATTAAGGACTCGAGCCACCCGAACAACTGCCTCTTTGAACTGCTGCGGTCAGGCAAGCGATACCGGAGTCTTAAGGCGAGCACAGAAAGACTCAGAAGAAGCTTCTATCCCCAGGCCATCAGGCTGCTAAACGAACAATAATCACTATGCAACAACCATCAAATGCACACAGCACACACACCCACACGCACACACTCACTCAAACAAACAACACACTGCAGCACCCACTCTCCACACTTTAGATCACACAAACACACTCACACTTTATATTTATTGATAAAGGATTTGCACTACAACTCGTACACCTACTGTGAATTGTACCTAAATTGCACCTCGTCCCATTTCTCCATTTCTGCCTTGCACTATATAGTATTGTATATTAGTACACTGCACAGTATTGTATATTGTATGGTAACTACGTCTATTCTGCATCGAACATTGTACATATGTCTAAACTGAACACTGTGACCTCATTTTTTTTACTTCTAATTTTACTATGTTATTTTATTTCATACTTATCTTGTCTTGCACAGTCTCTGGAGCGCAACAGTAAGAAGCATATTGTATAAAAGTATTCTGTACTTCTGTATGACAACTATTAAAGAAACTTGAAACTTGAAACTTGAGTATATGTTTTACATAAAATCAGATAAGATATTCCTTTATTGATTCCCTTGGGGACATTTGGGCATCATAGCAGCATGGGGTACATGGTAAATGGTCTGCATTCATACAACAGCTTTTATCCAAAGCGCTCACATTCACCCATTCACTCACACATTCATACACTCTCCCTGCTTCTCTCTGTGCTTCTCTCTCTGCTTCTCTCTGTGCTTCTCTCTGTGCTTTTCTCCCTGCTTCTCTCTGTGCTTTTCTCCCTGCTTCTCTCCCTGCTTTTATCCAAAGCGCTCACATTCACCCATTCACTCACACATTCATACACAGACGGCTGAGGTAACCATGCAAGGTGCCAACCTACTCATCAGGAGCAGGTCGGGCGGGGTTAAGTGCCTTGCTCAAGGACACTTCAACACACTGCCGGGAGGAGCTGTAATCAAAGCTGCCAAATTTCCATGACCGCTCTACCTCCTGGGCCACTGTCAAAATGTTTTTTTTTTTAACATGATTTTGAGTTAACTCTAACCATAACCTAACCCATTCCCTAACCCTAACCATAACTAACCCTAACCTTAACCAAACCTAATCCAATTACTAAATTAACGTGTGGAAAACTGTTTACAATTTTGCTACAGTGTGAAATTATTATGTGATAAATAAATAATTTAAATGTATATGACAAGGGTTTATAATAATCTCTTCTTCAGTTTCAGTTTCAGTTTCTTTATTAGTTGTCATACAGAAATACAGAGTACTTTTGCATGGAATTATTCTTTATGTTTTGCTCCTGAGAGTGTGCTAGATAAAATAACAAGTGTAAGATAGTATAATGTAAGTATAAAATAGAAAGTCAGGTAAGTGACTCACTTTGAACTTCCTTAGGCGCCTAAGGAAGTAGAGGCGTTCTTGTGCCTTCTTGATAACACTGTCAATGTGTGCGGTCCATGTCAAGTCCTCGGATATGTGGACTCCGAGGTACTTAAAACTGTTCACTCTCTCAACCGGTGCCCCGTCGATGCTGAGGGGGCTGTAGTCCCTGACCCCCGACCTCCTAAAGTCCACAATCATCTCCTTTGTTTTGCTGACGTTCAGGGAGAGGCTGTTCTCTTGACACCATCCCGCTAGAACCTTTACCTCTTCCAGGTATT
>NC_140166.1:118338961-118386629 GCF_963971535.1 Notolepis coatsorum
TGCAGCAGCAGCAGCCGTCAAGTTAGCAGAAGCAGCGCACGTCAAGTTTCTTTCATATAGTGAGTATAAATATTTCTTTTATAAATTTGCCAATTTGCGGTTATCTGTGGTCATTTAATCTGTTCGGATATGCAATTTGTAGATGCAAATTGCGTGAGCTGCTAGCGCATCTTTTGTAGTTAATGGCTGTTCAGTATAATTAAGCTAACTCGGTCTCCATTGTCTTCTTAAACAACTGCCTGCATGCATGCTGTGTGCAATTAAAATATTATGGCACACCGAAATGATGTTGTTTCATGCAAAATATTAAGTGTTCGATATTGGGTCAAGTGCAAGTGTGAGTTATAGTGCAGGTAAAGATGGCGTCGCCCTCATGCGTGCATGCATGCTGTGTGCAATTAAAATATTATGGCACACCGAAATGATGTTGTTTCATGCAAAATATTAAGTGTTCGATATTGGGTCAAGTGCAAGTGTGAGTTATAGTGCAGGTAAAGATGGCGTCGCCCTCGTGCGTGCATGCTTTAGGTTTGTTTGCACATTATGTCCTATTATCGGGTTCGAGGGAGATTAATTTGGTTATATTGGTTGAGTGTCATGCAGGCGTCGCGTCCTCATGGCATGCATGGTCGAAGCCACATATCTCCATTTCTTTGATCTTGTAAATTGATGTTTGTAATAGATATATATTTTTGACAAAAGGAGGTTTGAGAGAGATATTAATTCACGCTCTCATTCATCTCCGCTCTCTCTCTCCCTCCCTCCCTCTCTCTCTATCTCCTCTCTCTCTCTATCTCCTCTCTCTCGCTCTCTCTCTATCTCCTTCTGATTGATGGTTAAACATTCAAACTGTGAAAATTATGATCATGTTTTTGTAAGCTAATATATAGTATGAACTTGTTATATTGAGTTGTAAGTTATTCTGGTATATGTTTCATGGAGGTCTAAACGTTGTATTTTTTCCCTTGCCTTTCAGGTAGCAAGTGCTGCTGGGAAATATTCAAATGAGCCAAACAGTAAGCTGATTATTTTTAAATATAAAAACATATTTGTGAGATGGGACTGTATCGTTGAGACCAGAACATAGTTTATTAATCTGTTTCCACAGAGCTCAGTTTTTTCTCATAGTTCCAATATGGTAGTCTGGCAGTGTAAATTGTGTGCAGCTTCTTTGACTTCTAGAATACAGTTATTTAAACACTACTGTTGTGAAGGGCCAGATTAAACTGAATATATATATGTATCGTTTGATATACTTTGTATATTATTTATATATATACACGGAATATCCCTTTACCTGCGTACAGACCAGAGTAATATTCGCTCTCCTATTGGACAGCGGCCCCAGGCGCCAACGACCAAGCCCCCAACGGCAAGTTCAAAGGCAACTCCGGGCATGTCAGTACATGCCCAGAGTCTGCATAGTAATACGAGACAAGAACTGAGGTTGGGACTAGATATTCACCTTACGTATAAATACGGCGCAGGTGTAAACAGCAGTAGTCTTACCAAAACCTTAATACCTTCACCACGAGTCAACGTGCAGTGAAGTGAGCAACCTTGCATCTAAATAGAGCATTGAGAACCGCGTGCGAATAGAATGTTAAAGTGTCAGAGTTTAACGCAGTAACGTTGAGTTCGACTTAATCTAATGTGAAGTAATAGTCGATCATTTATTGTGTATCGTGCGGCTACAGTTCTTCCGTCACCAGCATCCATCGGTTCGTCGTGCTTTAGCTAGTGCACTTATCCAGGCTGTGCGGCCTAAATCCGTGCCCACACCCGAGGAGTCCTAGGCGAGAACCGTTGGATATGTACACAGGAGAATCGACACTGGTGATTGCAGAACCATTTCTGGTTGGATTATATTGCAATCTTTAATACAGTCAGGGTTTTGTAACCCCTCAGTTACAACTACAGACTGCAACACAGCCACTTTTCCAGAGTCAGTCCTCTTCCATGCCTCCATACTGATCTGTAAATTTAAGACGCTAAATGCATTGAGTACTCATTTGTCAAGATATCATACTGCACAACTTAGCAGTAGACCAGAACAGAGTCTGAGCCCTGTGGTAATAAAATGCCCTTTGTGCGCATTTCGGGAACCCTTTTCTGAATAAATTTTCTTAAGTCATCTCAGAAAGCATTTAAAAAATAATGAAACAGTGACATGCCCATATAAGGATTGTAGCTATAGCACAAATGTTTACTCTTCATTCAATTGCCATAAAAGCAGAGAACACCAATTAAGTCTTGCATCAGACTTAAAAGCTGTCGTTGTTGAGGATCCCCAAGACAGGATTTCTGAGGTCACTAGTGATTTGCATGAAGAATGTCCAGGCCAGAGCATAGAAGTGGTGGATGATGATGATCAATGTGACACTGACAATCTAAGAAATCAACTTAAAATGAACGTATCTTTCTTGTTCCTAAAGATGCAGGCTATCCTCCATGTCTCAAACACAGCTAACCCTACTGTCCCTACTGTCCCTACTAACCCTACTAACCCTACTAACCCTACTGTCCCTACTGTCCCTACTGTCCCTACTGTCCCTACTAACCCTACTAACCCTACTGTCCCTACTAACCCTACTAACCCTACTGTCCCTACTAACCCTACTAACCCTACTGTCCCTACTAACCCTACTGTCCCTACTAACCCTACTAACACTACTGTCCCTACTAACCCTACTGTCCTTACTAACCCTACTAACCCTAACCCTACTAACCCTACTGTCCCTACTAACCCTAACCCTACTAACCCTACTGTCCCTACTAACCCTACTAACCCTACTAACACTACTGTCCCTACTAACCCTACTGTCCCTACTAACCCTACTAACCCTAACCCTACTAACCCTACTGTCCCTACTAACTCTACTAACCCCTGCTGCATGTTTGGACCATGCGATTTGAGGCCAAGCACCGCTTTTTCAAAAGAGTGGTGCATGACACTCAAAACTTCAAAAATATCTTGAAGACGATGGCAATCAGACACCAACACATGATGGCATATCATCTTGCTTCACCATCATATTTCAAGCCAAAAACCCAGGCATCCAGGGTTGACTCTGTTCTGGTTTCATCTCTACCAGCAGTAGCTCAGGTACACATTAGAGGACACACAGTTAGTGACACAATCTACCAGACATCAAAGGTAACCATTGATGGCACAGACTATGTCTGTGGAATGTTTCTCTCCGTCAGAGTCAGTGGTGGACTGTCTACATTTAGCCAAATAGAACAGATCTACCTTGTGAATAACGAGGTTTCTTTTCTGTGTCGAGACTATGACTTCTGGTATATAGAACATCTTAGGTCCTATGAGCTGTCAACCACACAACCACATATGTCCATCTACCTACAGTCTGGTCTCAATGATACAGTCCCACTCTCAGCATATATGATCGATGGTCTGCTGCTGCTGCTGACTCCCAAGCGATTCATTCAAGTGAAACGGAAGGTGAATAGTTATTTTATTAATCGATTATTGTGTCTTTATTCACTCGTTGTGTAATTGACCAGTTTATATTCTGTATAAGTTCATATTCTGTATATGTTAATAATGACGCTTTCTGTGTTGTGTTTATGACTACTCCTTAGGTCCTTGAGCTGCTGTCTGTCGACCGGACCACATCTGTCCACTGTCCATCTACCTGCAGTCTGGTCACAACGATACAGTCCCACTCAGCATACAAGATCGATGGTCTGCTGCTGCTGCTGACTCCCAAGCGATTCATTCAAGTTTCCATAGCACAATGGCAGCTGCCTCCCCACAACCCATGATCCTTCGTGTTGTTGAGACAGACCGGGCTAGAAAATTAAAACTCAGTTCACGACCCGCCTCTGTTGATGCACTGATCATGATTATAAAAGAACAGTTGGAAATAGACCTTGACTTCAGTTTGCTGTATGAAGATCCAGACATTGATGGGAAACTTACTTCCCTTGATGACATTATGGAATTGCCACAAAAAGCTGTTGTGCACATTTCACTTTCGCTCGACTCCAGCTCTCTCGCATCTACTGATATACTTTCAGATATGTCATCTCCATAACGTCTAAGCAGATGGCCTCCAGGTCCTTTTCCAGTTCCTACATTTGCATTCGATGTTGAGCTGAAACTTAGAGACGGAAACAACGAATTTGAGAAGAACAAGAGACACCTTAAGTTGACAAGAGACCTAAAGCACGACATCTTAGAAAAGCTTGCATCTACAATGTATGCTTTCAAGGCTTATCCGAGTGATAAAGAGATAGCAGTGGCTTCTGCGGCTCTTGTCGCTTGAAGGAAGCAGGATCTGAGACCGGCTGCAATGGATGGAAGAACAGCATCAAATTCAAGATGGGCAATTTCAGGAACAAGCTGAGACGGGCAGGATGTGAGGAGGTCACTGTAAATGCTGGAAAAAGAGGTAGAAGCAATCCTGATGGCGAACCTTCACATTCCAACATTAAAAGACCCAAGCGAGCAGAAGTAAACTTCCTACCCAACTATCCCCAAGGAGAGGATTCCTTGAGGCTTGAGCAGTTGAGGCAGACAATTGCTGAAGAAGTCAAGAATACTGAGAAGAACCTGCCCCTCATTAGAAAGCTGATGCAGACCACATTTGCCATGCGCCGACAGACCATAGTGAAGTCAAGCCCACCAGTGAAAGAGCTCATGGACCTCTGGCCTGCTCTCAAAATGGAGTCTGAGGTAATATAGATCAGCTCTCTCTTTCCTGTGTTAACATTTGGCACATTCTGTGTGTTTTAAAGTGAAACTTGTGATTCTTAAGCCTGGTTTATATACTCTAGCGGCGCATCTGCGTGTGTGTTCTGTGCGCCCCCGCGAGCTAGTCATCAGCGACCGATTCCGCAAAGCATGTAATGACATGGTTGACCAGAAATCCCGCCGTCATGCTCTGAAGCCCAAACCAAACAAAGTAAGAGATCCACCAAGTTGAAGTGACTAATTGATGTTGATATACTATATTGTCCTGCTGTTTTTAAATATAGGTGTATGCAGAGTTCCAGCTGATTACCAACCAGAACCTGCCCAACACATTCTACGCTGAGCTTGACCGCCATCTTCCTCGACTGATGACGTTATTCAGACAGAAGGCGTCCAAAACTGGGAACACAGCAGATGCTTTGGCTCACATTTTAAAAATCCACGATGAACAGGTGAATAGATTATTATACATGTCATAGGTCGAACCTCTGTAACATTGAACAGGTTCAATGATTCAAATGAGCTTTTGAATTTTACAATTAGTCCACCATTGTGTTTGCCATTTTTCTGATTGCATTAAAGATGTGAACATGTTATTTGTGGACATATCTGATTGGACTGTTTAAAATCCGCTTTGTTCAGTAAACATTTCCATATAATACAATTATTTTTCTTCTTCTTAATTTTACATCTTAATAGGAAATCCATGATGTTCACACCAGGCGTACCACTGTTCTCCATGCCCTGCCTGTGTATCTGCATGAGGAAGTCGCTGGATTTTTCAAAACCTGCACAGTGAGTCAGAGTGAAAATAATTTACAGTACAACTGTATATTAAGTGAACAGTTAATCAAAATGCTAAGTATCAGTCTTCCTTCCTTCCAGGTCTCCCTTGTGAAAGAGATATTTGATCTCGACGGGACTAACCTGGTTAAATAAAAATAACCTTCTCACCAAAAAAATTGTTCTAACTAAAATATAAACAACTTACAAACACAACTCCATATACTTAGCTTTGTGCTGCACTTTGTAGAAACCATGGATTTATTTGTGATTATTATGTCTCTTTCATTCCTTCAGGACACGCCTGATGAGCCAGAGCTTCAGGGTGTTGCAGTGGCCCTCCTTACTGTCATCAGTGACCATGCATGACACAAGTCCAGTTCACTACCAGCCTGTGACAATCTCTGATTGGTGATTCCTTCCTGGTAATGTTTGGACTAATCTATGCACTACACCTCAGCTACCCCAAGGGACTTACCAACACTTTTGAATTCATTCAGAAGATTTTACTAGGTCTAGAAGCTGGTAAACTGTTGCCCAGGTTGCAGACTCTCAAGAATGACTTGATGATGCAATCATTTTTTTTTCTTCTGATTTTTCAATGGATTTTCTCCCCGTCCCAATTAGTCGTTGTGCCAATTCCCCCCCCCCCCCCCCCCCCCCCCCCTACCTGGTGCTGTATGCATGTTCTCCTACGAGTCGGTATAAGGGCGTCTCGAGTCGATCGCACGCTTCCCCCGAGACGTGCGCCGACAGCCAGTGACGTCTTTTCACTTGGCAGCGAGGGCTCTCATTGGTGAAGTTTAACGCGTGGGAGGGCACGCTATCTCCACCAAGTCCTGCCCCGCTTAGCAAGCGCCGAGACCTGACCTGTAGGCGTTGCTGTCCACAACGCCAGATTCCCACCCGCCAGCTTCCCCACCCCCTAATACTGCCGAATTGTATTAGTGTGAACGGCCAGCCAAGCTGGTGACAACGCAGGGAGTTGGATTCGAACACGCGAATCCAGTGTCTCCAGCGTTGGTGACGAACGCAATCTCCGCTACGTCACCTGACCGCTCTTGCATTAAACTTTTGAAGGTATTATTTTGACATGACAAGGAAATTAATACCTCACCCCACATCCTTCTTTCAGATGAGTTTCTATTCCTTACTGTAATCAGTGATCATGACACAAGTCCAGTTCACTACCAGCCTGTGACAATATCTATTGTCATTGAAAGTCATATCATGATCAACTTCCCCAGATTTGGTGATTCCTTCCTGTAATGTTTGGACTAATCTATGCACTACCCCAAAGCACTTACCAACACCTCAAAAGTGTGTCTATAGAAACTCATCTGAAATGTCTTGTCATGTCAAAATAATACCTTCAAAAGTTGCTGTACTACTTTGCAGATGTTCAGCCAATAGGTCCAAACTACTCAATGTACCTTGTTCTTTATTTTTTATGTAATATGTTTACATTTGAGAGTTTTACAGTTCGAATTTTCTTAACCGTCTATAGCTGGCATTATTGTAATTTCATCCAAGTAAGTTTTAGAGTTGAAAGAGTTTATCAGAATCTCAAAGGCAACATACAAGTCCCAAACGGTTGTTTCTCGAGGAACAATAGGAGGCAATGGGCATAAATGCCACTCTGCTCTGACTGCTTCCATTGCTTGTAGGCAGTGGTAGAGTTAGTGTTCTCAGTACAGAGTACAAGGCGATATACCAGGAGCCATAAACGCAACACAGAAGCGTTATTATTAACATATACAGAATATGAACTTATACAGAATATGAACTGGTCAATTACACAACTAGAGTGAATAAAGACACAATAATTGATTAATAAAATAACTATTCACCATTAGCTGGACTCAGTTCCGTTTCACTTGAATGAATCGCTTGGGAGTCAGCAGCAGCAGACCATCGATCTTGTATGCTGAGAGTGGGACTGTATCCTTGAGACCTTGTAGGCAGTAGTATACTGCCCTGTCAAGGGCTAACCGCAGTAACTTGAAAAAAGTAAAAATTTAGTTATGAGTGAAATTGACCTTGTCAATAAATGTTTTATCTTGTGACCAAGTTTCAGATGTTAATGTCGCTCAGTTTTGGAGATATGGGGTTTTAAAAACTGCAGTAACTACAAAATCACACTCAAAACCCAGGCAGACCGCAGTAACTTCCAAACAGTGAAAAATGGCTTTAAAGTGTTTTGACTTGCCATCCAAAATGTGTTATAGGTAAATAGATGATAGTACCCAGATTTAACATGTATTAATGAAGTAATCTTTAGGCATACAAAAATATGACATCATTATTTTAATTAACCCCAAAAAAGCAGATATTGCACTCTGCTGCACGATTTCCTTAAATAATTATACAGGTAATGTACAGGCAAAGTGCAGTAACTTCAAATACAATGTTGTTTTCCCTCCAGCTTTCATAACTTAACCTAGCCATTTTGAAAATGAAATTTAATACCTGAATATATTGGAATGATGATGATCCAAATAAAATGGCTAGGTGAAGTTATGAAAGCTGGAGGGAAAACAACATTGCATTTGAAGTTACTGCACTTTGCCTGTACATTACCTGTATAATTATTTAAGGAAATCGTGCAGCAGAGTGCAGTATCTGCTTTTTTGGGGTTAATTAAAATAACTACGTCATATTTTTGTATGCCTAAAGATGACTTCATTAATACATGTTAAATCTGGGTACTATCATCTATCTACCTATAACACATTTTGGATGGCAAGTCAAAAAACTTTAAAGCCATTTTTCTCAGTTTCACTGTTTGGAAGTTACTGCGGTCTGCCTTGACAGGGCAGTATAGTTAGTGTACTGTATAGTGTTCTTAGTACAGAGTACTGTAGTGTTCTAGTTATCATTCTGCAAACATAGCCTGCTCTAAATGACGGATGGTGCCTCTGACATTCTGACTAACTCTTTCAATGAAAACACCATCTTGTTCCATGATACATCATGGAGCAAATACATGCAGCTGCATTTCCATATGTAGGTATGTGCACTATTAACAGTATTGCCAGCTGTATAGCATGTAATGTGGATTGGTATTTTGGTTCCACATTGGCAGGACCCAATATACAGCACAACGTTTGTGAATTTTACATGTGCCAAGCGGATTGACAATTTTCAGATAATCTATACATTTTATTCTGTACTGTACATAGATACACTGTGTTATCCCAACGGTCACAATAGTTGCCGTCAACATGTTTGCTCATTCTATGACCACACTATACAAATTTGAGTAATTCAGCCAGGATGTAAACGGCTCTGGTCATGTGCACTGCACATATTGAGACCCTTTATTATTTCAATATTTGCTGGAAATACATTGATACATCATTCAGTAACATTTTCAGAGCCTTATAACAAACATTATTACACTATTGTGACCAGATGGATTAAATGTGTAATATACATTACATTGTATGTACATGTTATAACATGCATGTATTTATTTTCTATATATATTTTCTATATATATATATATTTTCAATTTTAACATTGCCATAATGTTGGAGAGGGCAACACAATGTTTTTGTAAGATAAATAGATGTATACTCTTTGAATAGAAATAAATATAAAGAGTTTGAAGTTGTAACTGTTATGGTTTGTAACCGACCCCAATCGCACAACACAAGACAGGTATGATGGTTTGCCAAGAAACAGATATTTATTGAACAACAGGGAAAAACAGGGAAAAGGGCACTGTCCCTTTAAGGGAGAATCACAAATACAGGAATATAATATGAGGGGAAGGAAAAGTGCCTTTAAGAGGCGGGCAGGAAAAGGGAACACTATGGGAAAGTAAGGGAACGCCTAAGGGAAGGTTAAGGGAACGCCTTGGGACAGAGGAACTAGAGACTAGGTAAACCAGGGACAAGGAGAAACTAGGGAGAGAGGACTAGGGACTAGGAGAGCTAGGGATAGAGGACTAGGGACTAGGAGATCTAGGGATAGAGGACTAGGGACTAGGAGAACTAGGGATAAAGGACTAGGGACTAGGAGAACTAGGGAAAGAGGACTAGGGACTAGGAGAACTAGGGAAAGAGGACTAGGGACTAGGAGAACTAGGGATAGAGGGGACTGAGGCCCGCGGAGGCGGGCTGGGGTACAGGGAGGAACTGGGGAACTGGTGGGAAAACATCTGGGCCGCTCTGCAGGACAGAGGAGAGAGTTAATGCACAAAAGGGAAAAAACAGAGCAGGTGCAGAACAGTCCAAATAACAAAGTGAACAAAGTAATAATATCTTCGTGTGACAAACACACAGGGGGAGATGTAAAGTCCAAAAATACTATTCTAAGTGAGAACCAAAAACAGAGGCATTACGCTGGGAGATGAAATGTCCAAACTAACTAACAGAGGCAATACGCTGGGAGATGAAATGTCCAAACAAACTAACAGAGGCAATACGCTGGGAGAGTGACATCACAATCAAAACTCACCCAGGCGTATGCGTAAAGGTACAGGAACAGCAGCGGGAACGGGGGCAAGGACACTACGCTGGGTGAGTGACATCACAATCAAAACTCACCCAGGCGTGTGCGTAATGGTACGGGGACAGCAACGGGGCGAGGGCATCGCCACCGGGTGGCTGGCTGTCCGAGCCGAGGACAGAGTGGTGCAGGAACAGGCAGCGGGGCGAGAGCGTCGCCACCGAGGCGCCGGCTGTCCGAGCCGAGGACAGAGTGGTGCTGGAACAGGCGGCGGTGGCGATGGCGGTGGCGAGGGTATCGCCACCGGGGAGCCGGCAGTCCGAGCCGCAGAACAGAGTGGTGCGCCACACCTTGGTGTGCGCGTCGGAACAGAGAGACGCCTCGGGGTGCGTCTGCGAGGAGGAGTGTGCCAAGCACGAAGGTCTAGAAGATGCGCGTTGCGCGCTGGTCTGGAGAGCGTGCCAAGCTCGAGGGTTCTTGGAAGATGCGCGTTGCGCGCTGGTCTGGAGAGCGTGCCAAGCTCGAGCGTCCTTGGAAGATGCGCGTTGCGCGCTGGTCTGGAGAGCGTGCCAAGCTCGAGGGTTCTTGGAAGATGCGCGTTGCGCGCTGGTCTGGAGAGCGTGCCAAGCTCGAGCGTCCTTGGAAGATGCGCGTTGCGCGCTGAGGACTGGAGAGCGTCTGCGCTGGTCTGGATGTGCGTCAGGACGAACAGCTGCGCGGGGGTCTGCAGTGGAACGCTGGGGTGCCTCCCGTGGAAGTACAGGGAGCGCAGACCAGTCTCCCCCACAGGCAACGGCGACAGCTGGCGAAGGCTGGAGCAAACATCTCGACGCCGGAGAATGGAACAGCATAGGCAGACAGAGGATCTCCCGAAAGAGTCTAGAAGTTTAGAGAATATGACTCGGCAAGTATACAACACGACCCCACGCCAAAACGAGGGGAAGCGCCCTGGTATTTAAAGCCCACAGGGGGACTAATTAGCCTGCCACCACAGGTGCGAGAGATAATAGAATATCGAACAGGTGTGGCCACTAAGGGTAAGGAACGAGAGGGTGGGGGCTAGAGAGAGTGAGTGAGAAGGGAAAATAAACAGTATAGAAGGGAAATAAACAGTATAGGCTTAAGGAAACAGAGAAAAGGTAGTGAGCAGCGGGCAAAACCTCACAGTATCCCCCCCTCCAACGGGAGCCACCCGGCGACCCAAAACAAATACAGACAGAGTGGCAGGGGGCAAAACAAGAGGTACTGGCCAAGCCAGCAGGGGAAGCCACCACAAGAGTGGGGCTAGCAAAAGAAACAGGGTCGCCGAGGGGCAACTGGGGGAACTGGTCTAGAGGAACTGGCCTAGAGGAACTGGGCCTAGAGAACAAGTCTAGAGGAACTGGTCTAGAGAACTGGTCTAGAGAACTGGTCTAGAGAACTGGGCTAGAGAACTGGTCCAGAGAACTGGTTTAGAGAACTGGTTTAGAGAACTGGTCTAGAGAACTGGTCTAGAGGAACTGAGGGGCAAGCAGGGTAGCAAAGGGGTAACCATGGTAGCACCGGGAAAGGGCTAGCAGAGGGAAGGTTGCTGCCAGGGCACTGATAGCTACAGGGCCTATGCTAGCTGTACTGCTACATCAACATAGAGGCTGCGCAAGCTGCCGGAGCCAGGCTAGCAGAGGGAAAGGGTAGCTGCCAGGGCACTGATAGCTACAGGGCCTATGCTAGCTGTACTGCTACATCAACACAGAGGCTGCGCTAGCTGCCGAGCTAGGCTAGCAGAGGGACCGGGTTAGCTGCTTGGGCCTGGCTAGCTACAGGGCCTATGCCAGCTGCAAGGCTGCATTAACATAGAGGCTGTGCTAACAGCCGGGGCAAGACTAGCAGACAGGGGCTCTGCTGAGGGACTGGGTCAGCCGCCAGGGCATGGCTAGCTACAGGGGGGTCCAACAGGGCAAAACGGGAAGCAAACAGGGGAGCTAACCGGGGAGACTAACAAGCTAAACAGGGAAGCTAAACTGGGCTAAACAGGGGAGTAACAGGCTAACAAGGGAGCTAAACAGGACTAACAAGGAAGCTAAACTGGGCTAACAGGGAAGCTAGAGGGGACAAGAAAAAAAAAGGCAAACTCAACATACACAGTCTGTGCTGGCTGGGGTCGTAGACTGGGTGGGGTCGTACTGTTATGGTTTGTAACCGACCCCAATCGCACAACACAAGACAGGTATGATGGTTTGCCAAGAAACAGATATTTATTGAACAACAGGGAAAAACAGGGAAAAGGGCACTGTCCCTTTAAGGGAGAATCACAAATACAGGAATATAATATGAGGGGAAGGAAAAGTGCCTTTAAGAGGCGGGCAGGAAAAGGGAACACTATGGGAAAGTAAGGGAACGCCTAAGGGAAGGTTAAGGGAACGCCTTGGGACAGAGGAACTAGAGACTAGGTAAACCAGGGACAAGGAGAAACTAGGGAGAGAGGACTAGGGACTAGGAGAGCTAGGGATAGAGGACTAGGGACTAGGAGATCTAGGGATAGAGGACTAGGGACTAGGAGAACTAGGGATAAAGGACTAGGGACTAGGAGAACTAGGGAAAGAGGACTAGGGACTAGGAGAACTAGGGAAAGAGGACTAGGGACTAGGAGAACTAGGGATAGAGGGGACTGAGGCCCGCGGAGGCGGGCTGGGGTACAGGGAGGAACTGGGGAACTGGTGGGAAAACATCTGGGCCGCTCTGCAGGACAGAGGAGAGAGTTAATGCACAAAAGGGAAAAAACAGAGCAGGTGCAGAACAGTCCAAATAACAAAGTGAACAAAGTAATAATATCTTCGTGTGACAAACACACAGGGGGAGATGTAAAGTCCAAAAATACTATTCTAAGTGAGAACCAAAAACAGAGGCATTACGCTGGGAGATGAAATGTCCAAACTAACTAACAGAGGCAATACGCTGGGAGATGAAATGTCCAAACAAACTAACAGAGGCAATACGCTGGGAGAGTGACATCACAATCAAAACTCACCCAGGCGTATGCGTAAAGGTACAGGAACAGCAGCGGGAACGGGGGCAAGGACACTACGCTGGGTGAGTGACATCACAATCAAAACTCACCCAGGCGTGTGCGTAATGGTACGGGGACAGCAACGGGGCGAGGGCATCGCCACCGGGTGGCTGGCTGTCCGAGCCGAGGACAGAGTGGTGCAGGAACAGGCAGCGGGGCGAGAGCGTCGCCACCGAGGCGCCGGCTGTCCGAGCCGAGGACAGAGTGGTGCTGGAACAGGCGGCGGTGGCGATGGCGGTGGCGAGGGTATCGCCACCGGGGAGCCGGCAGTCCGAGCCGCAGAACAGAGTGGTGCGCCACACCTTGGTGTGCGCGTCGGAACAGAGAGACGCCTCGGGGTGCGTCTGCGAGGAGGAGTGTGCCAAGCACGAAGGTCTAGAAGATGCGCGTTGCGCGCTGGTCTGGAGAGCGTGCCAAGCTCGAGGGTTCTTGGAAGATGCGCGTTGCGCGCTGGTCTGGAGAGCGTGCCAAGCTCGAGCGTCCTTGGAAGATGCGCGTTGCGCGCTGGTCTGGAGAGCGTGCCAAGCTCGAGGGTTCTTGGAAGATGCACGTTGCGCGCTGGTCTGGAGAGCGTGCCAAGCTCGAGCGTCCTTGGAAGATGCGCGTTGCGCGCTGGTCTGGAGAGCGTGCCAAGCTCGAGGGTTCTTGGAAGATGCGCGTTGCGCGCTGGTCTGGAGAGCGTGCCAAGCTCGAGCGTCCTTGGAAGATGCGCGTTGCGCGCTGAGGACTGGAGAGCGTCTGCGCTGGTCTGGATGTGCGTCAGGACGAACAGCTGCGCGGGGGTCTGCAGTGGAACGCTGGGGTGCCTCCCGTGGAAGTACAGGGAGCGCAGACCAGTCTCCCCCACAGGCAACGGCGACAGCTGGCGAAGGCTGGAGCAAACATCTCGACGCCGGAGAATGGAACAGCATAGGCAGACAGAGGATCTCCCGAAAGAGTCTAGAAGTTTAGAGAATATGACTCGGCAAGTATACAACACGACCCCACGCCAAAACGAGGGGAAGCGCCCTGGTATTTAAAGCCCACAGGGGGACTAATTAGCCTGCCACCACAGGTGCGAGAGATAATAGAATATCGAACAGGTGTGGCCACTAAGGGTAAGGAACGAGAGGGTGGGGGCTAGAGAGAGTGAGTGAGAAGGGAAAATAAACAGTATAGAAGGGAAATAAACAGTATAGGCTTAAGGAAACAGAGAAAAGGTAGTGAGCAGCGGGCAAAACCTCACAGTAACACAATGTTTTTGTAAGATAAATAGTTTCGATGAAGAACAAAACCTCCTAAATGCATACAAAAAAAGGGGAAAACTTCATATCTGCACTTTGCAAGGCACTAATACCTGGTCGGTATTGTTAACATATATAGTCCAAAAACAGTGTACGGTGGTACTATCCAAGAGGGGGTCCGGGAGGGGGGGGTTCGAGCTGGAGCATATGTGTGTAGGGTTTTAGAAAATAGGTATTAGGGGTATATTCTATACTAACATTTATATAATTGTAATTTCGCTGGATATACACTGTATACAGTTAAAATGTTATTATAGACTATTTTTGTTTTATCTTGTTTCTGTACTTGCATGTATTTTAACCACCTTTACTGAAAGTTTCATTATGCATTGTGTGTTGAGTACTGACTTTTAATAATTTTTGTTTTGCAATAATACAAAAAATATAAAAAAAAAAAAAAAACAGTGTACGGTGTTTACAGTGTTATTGTACATTGCTAACATACAGATTATATATGTATACTCTTTGAATAGAAAAAAATAAAAGAGTTGTTTGAAGTTGATATAATGTGCTTGTGTAGTTATTTTTCTGTTAACTTATTCACATGGATTTTAAAACTGAACCTTAAGTTATAGTAACTGCAAATATTTGAGTTGATTAACTTAAAAATTTGAGTTGATTAACTTAAAATAAATGAGGCATGGGATGGCCTCAATGTCTTTGAGTTCTGTTAACTTAATCACATGGATTTAAGGTTGAACCTTAAGTCACAGTAACTGAACATATTTGAGTTGCCTCCACTTGAGAACCTTAAGTCACAGTAACTGAACATATTTGAACTGCCTTAACTGAGAACTGTAAGTCACAGTAACTGAACATATTTGAGTTGACACCACTTGAGAACCTTAAGTCACAGTAACTGAATATATTTGCATTGCCTTAACTGAGAACTGTAAGTCACAGTAACTGAACATATTTGAGGTGACTCCACTAGAGAACCTTAAGTCATAGTAACTGAACATATTTGAACTGCCTTAACTGAGAACTGTAAGTCACAGTAACTGAACATATTTGAGTTGACACCACTTGAGAACTTTAAGTCACAGTAACTGAACATATTTGAACTGCCTTAACTGAGAACTGTAAGTCACAGTAACTGAACATATTTGAGTTGACACCACTTGAGAACCTTAAGTCACAGTAACTGAATATATTTGAATTGCCTTAACTGAGAACTGTAAGTCACAGTAACTGAACATATTTGAGTTGACACCACTTGAGAACCTTAAGTCACAGTAACTGAATATATTTGAATTGCCTTAACTGAGAACTGTAAGTCACAGTAACTGAACATATTTGAGTTGACACCACTTGAGAACCTTAAGTCACAGTAACTGAATATATTTGAATTGCCTTAACTGAGAACTGTAAGTCACAGTAACTGAACATATTTGAGTTGACACCACCTGAGAACCTTAAGTCACAGTAACTGAATATATTTGAATTGCCTTAACTGAGAACTGTAAGTCACAGTAACTGAACATATTTGAGTTGACTCCACTTGAGAACTGTAAGTCAGAGTAACTGACCATATTTGATTTGACTTAACTGAGAACCTTAAGTCACAGTAACAGACCATATTTGAGTTGCCTTAACTGAGAATTGTAAGTCTTAGCCAACTGAAAACATTTGAGTTTATCAACTTAAAAAAATTTAGGCATGGGATGGCCTACATTTTTTTAAGTTCTGGAAACTTATTCGGGTTTACAGTGAGGGCTGAGTATAATCACACACCCCCCCCTCTCTCTCTCACACACACACTCTCCCAGCTGTGTGTAGCCTTTTTCCAACGCGTCCGCGTTTCCGGGTTCCCGTTTTGCGCTCTGATTTCTCTCTTGCCCCTTCCTCATCTCTCTCACCCCCCTCTCTCTCTCTATCTCTCACACGTGCACGCACACACACACACACACACACACACACACAACACACGCGCACGCACGCACGCACACACACACACACACACACACACACACACACACACACACACACACACACACACACACACACACACACACACACACACACACACACACACACACACACACACACACACACACACACACACACACACACACTTCAGAAACAAACATAGTATCAATGAGAGCACCTGAGTGAAGTCTAGTAAAATAAAAAAAATAAAAAAAATTTGTTTTAAGTAAATTGTGAGTAAAAAAATTGTGGCGTTAATAGAATCGGGCGTTAACGCGTTAATAATACCGCATTAACTTTGACAGCCTTAATATATATATATATTAAGGCTATCACCTGTACATAAAGTTATACATTTCCATAACTTTTCAGAAAATTTGAATATGGCTCATTACATGATGACCTGCAACTACCTGTTTTGTTGGAGGTTGAGGGGTGCTGAATCTGTGTTCGGCTCGATCTACCACATCCTTTCCAGAGAGAGAGGTGAGAGCAAGAGGAGAGACTAAGAGTGGCTGAGAGACAGGAGACATAGATGGAGAGAGTTTTTTTTTTTATTTAACCTTTATTTAACCAGGAAGTCCCATTGAGATACAAGATCTCTTTTGCAAGGGAGACCTGGCCAAGATGACAGCAATAACATTTGCAAATATCAGACAGCAATAAAATGTGCGGTACATCACACAAGAACATAATAAAAGTGCATGTATACAATATACTGTACAATACATCACATGTAAACACAAAAACACAAAACAGAATAGTCTACATAATAGTAAAAGTGTACGACAGTAAAATACAGGGTAATACAGTAATTTAGCAGTTTTGCAGTTGGGACCCGACTAGAGAAAGCAGCGACATTCTTCTTGTAGGAAGTTATGTAATACAGATTTAAATTCGCAGAGGGAGACCAGGGTATCTAAGTGGATATGGTCCTGTAGCCCATTCCATGTCCAAGGTGCGAAGCTTGAAAAAGCTGTTCTTCCTAGTTCAGTGTTTATTCTCGGGTTTTTTAAAAGTAGCCATCTTGTGGACCTGGTATGGTAGCTGCTAGAGGCCAAGCTAATTAGGTTGGAAAGATATAGGGGTAGCTTTCCTAGGATGGCCTTATATAAAAATAAAACATGTGGGATTTCCTCCATACGTACAGAGAGGTCCATCCTACCATTTGGTAAAGCACACAATGGTGAGTAAGCCCTTTGGCAATGGCACTAGTGATGAAGCGCAGAGAAGCATGATACACACTGTCTAGCTTTTTTAGCATTGAAGAGGCAGCATGTATATATATTATGTCACCATATTAATATAATTACAGACAGGAATGTGGCTTGAACAAGTTTCTTTCTGGCCTCAAAAGAAAAGCATTGTTTGTTGCAAAAGAAAAAAACAAGTTTTAGTTTAAGTTTCTTTGTGAGAGAGAGATGGAGAGAGGGAGGAAGGAGAGCGAGAGAGGGAGGGAGAGAGAGAGACTGAGAGAGACTAAGAGTGGTTGAGAGACATGGAGACAGAGATGGAGAAGAAGAAAAAAGAGACAGATAGAGAGAGAGAGGGTGGCTGAGAGACAGGAGACAGAGATGGAGAAGGGAAAAGAGAGAGCGAGAGAGGGGGGGAGGCTGCGGGCAGGATGATGAGTCACCCCTAATGAAAATTCTATAGCAGATGGGCAGACTCGTCTAATGGATCCATTCGTATCCTGTGATCCACTCCCCATCCTGATAACCAAACACACAAAACACTCTAATAAAACATAATCGTGTTTGACGAGAGATGTCAAACAAGCCACCGGCTCACATCCCTGGGGATCCTCGAGGCGCATGCTGTGGAAAATGTTTCAAATAATTACTATATCCCTTATCTATACTCTTACTAGTTACGCTGCTGGCCAGTACGACTTACTACTATAGTGTCTTTATACCAGTATCACTGTACATATTAATACTGCAACTCTGTACATACATTGATTAGCACTATTACTCAGTAGTAATAACTTATATATTTTATACCCAGTTGATCACCTGTACATTCATTGTGTATTACTATTGCACTTTACTGTTACATTTTCCCTCTGGTTGGATGCCAAACTTATTTTTGTTGTACTGTACTTGTGCTGTATGATGACAATAAATTAATTTAGAATCTAATCTAATCTGAAATCAAGACCATGGATTGGTTTTGCGCAAGACCAGCGAAAGCCAATGTGAGAGATGTAGTGTACTTGTGCTGTATGATTACAATAAATTGGAATAATAATCTAATCTAATCTAACTATTTGAACAAAACTTTAGAGACTCTTATTAAACTTTAGAGACTATTACCATCAACATTCCTTACATACGTAAGGTAGACGTACAGTATGAGTCAAAGACTTATTAGTTAGAATTAGGGATGTCCGATATTATCGGCCTACCGGCATTCAAATGTGATATCGGAAAATATCGGTATCGGTTTTGAATTTATTTAATTTATTTTTTTATAAACATTTTTTTACATTTATTTAACCTTTATTTACCCAGGCAAGCAAGTAGGAACAGATTCTGATTTTATTTATTGTCAAAAGTATGCATAATGTTGTGTTAATTCCACGACAAGAGATATGTAATGTTAATTACCTGAAATTATTCCGTTTTTTGGGGGGGGAAACCTTGCATATCGGTATCGGTTGATATCGGTTGATATCGGTATCGGAAATTAAGAGTTGGACAATATCGGTATATTGGTATCGGTAAAAAAGCCAATATCGAGCATCCCTAGTTAATTAGAATAAATTCGAATTATAACTTGTGAGTAATGGACCAGAGTGGTGGTCTTTGTATGGATGTGTCTGAAATGTATATATATAGTTACATTTAGTAATATCTTTTTTTATATATTTTCTTTTTCAGATATTGATTGAAAACGTGTGTTGAAGAAAATTGGCCAAGTTTTGGCTGTTCTAACTGTTGTGGGCAGCAGGGGCGGGGCTAGGGGGTGGCTACTTGGGCTTTTTTTTTTTTTTACAATTCATCATTGTTACATGAAAATATGTTTGCACCAGATTTAGCAGAGGCTAATTTCCATCTGTGGTCTATCCAGCTGCTAACTGTATTTGAGTGAGTTAAGTCTTGGTGTTATGGTAGACTCAGACCTAAGCTTTAAATCACAATCAACAAGTTGACAAAAACTTAATTCTTCCACCTTAGAAACATAGCTAAAGTACGGCCATTTATAAATCAAAAGGACGCTGAAAACCAGATCCATGGGGGAGCTCCCGTAGCTCACCGCATATCTCGGCGCTATTTCTGCGTCGGGGAAAACCGTGCTCGTCACGGATCTGGGGGACACGAGTTCGATTCCCGGACCCGCCGTCATTTCTCAGAATGTCTTCCCCTGCTCTACATCCCATTTCAACCTGTTTCTGTCGGTCATGCTTGACCAGAAAAGCGATAAACGCTAAAAAATTAAGTTTTAAAAAAAGAAAACCAGATCCATGCCTTTATCTCAAGCCAACTCGACTACTGTAATGCACTCCTTGCCGGCCTCCCGAAAAAATACGATGATAACTATTTTATTGCAATGCACTATTGCATTATTTTATTCTATTTTACTAACTATTTTATTGCACTACACTATTTTACTTTGTATCAGTGAATCATAGACGCCTGGCCATAAGAGCATTCAGAGCATCTCTGCTCTCCCACTATTGAACTTGGGGGAGCAAAGGTATGATCTTGCTCCACCACTTTTTGATTATATGAAAAATATGATATATCCCCCCCCAATATATAAATCTACGTTATGGTTAACTGAGTTTTATAGTGAAAAGAGCAGCTTTATTGGTCAAGATTGAAGGCTCTATATTACAGGAAATTGCACGTACAGGTTCATTAAATTCAAAAAAAATCTGCCGTGGAGATGCCTGACCCCCTCCAAACCACCCCTTGCCTGCCCAAAATAATAATAAATAAAAAAAAAATATATATATATATATATATTAAAAAAAATAAAAAAAATGAAAAATAAATGGCACCTATCTGGGCTAAGCCCCGGATCTCCTACAATCCTAAATCCGCCCCTGGTGGGCAGTCTGTTCCACCATTGTGGACCGAGGACCAAGAATAGCCTGCTTCTCTTTGATGACCCCCCCAGGAGCTCAGATAGGAGTGTGTTTGAGATGGCCAGAAAGTGTAGAGCGTAGGGGTATTGCGCGTGTGTAGTTAGAGACCATATATATAGCGGTGCTGGGGGGAAGACAGATGTACTCTGTGATGTTTGGCCAGGGTTTGTAGTCTTCAGATTAATGTCACTGGCAGTAAATCCTATTTAATGGTTACCGATAACATGTGACGACCATAAGACCTTTCTCTATATGATCCTGTTGATTCACCTCAACTATCAAACCAATTCAATCCTCTTTGTAATGATCCCAGCCTCCTAGGCTCTCCCTCGTTTCCGTCTCCTGCTGCTAGTAATGTAGCTTTGCTCAAAGACTATCCGATGCTAGCTACTAGCCTAGCTACTAGCCAGGCTCCAAGCGAAGCTACCAGGACGGCGGCCCTCTCCAGCTCACAACTCAACCATGGAAATATATCTGCAACCCAGAGCAGAAAGCGCTCTGCCCTGTTTGCTCTCGCATCGCCAAACTCCCCAGACTCACGCGATGGGTCAACGTTAGAGCGCTGAAACAAAAATCATTTCTGATAAATGAACTCATAGTAAAACATGGTGTATGTAACTGAGGGGTACAATTCCCTGACTGTATTGTTAGATATGATATTTAATACCACTACCTCATGTACTTTAACTTCTGGCCACCCAGTACAAGATATAAGTATGATGAACACTTTCCCACCTGATGAAACGAATCCACACAAATGTACCAAATCGAAGGTTTAATACAGCAAAAGGTGTATACAACGATCACTTAATTACATTTATGATTTGAAATATGAAATATGCACTTTTATGGCAAATGAGTATTCGTAGATAAATCAACATTGAATGTCCAATCCCTGGTTACGCAGGGAGTAAGTATACAACCTGGAATATTTAGGAAAACGATAGCGATGGTACTTAAATGATTATAGCTGGATACACTAAGGGGGGGGGGGTCCCGCTGGTTGTAAGACAGTAGGAGGGGGGGGTTAGAGAAGCCGCTGGCGGTATCCCATCTGGCCGATGGTGTCTTGGGAGAATCCAAAGTCTTGGACACGGTGCCCACAGAACCTCGGACCGCAGACGAATACAGCTGGACCCTCTGTGGACGGTAGCTGCCGGTCCACAACGGAGAGACGTGAGGCGACCTCACTGGTGTCGAGCGCCGTCTCACCTGGAGTCCTCTCCGGGGGGTAGTTCCAACACTCCGCAGTGTTGGCCTTTATCCATGGAATAATCAAAGCACACAAAGCATAATCCAAGCCGTGGAAGGCTCGCCGTCGTCCGGGTAGAGTAATCCAATATACAGGTCCAGTCGCTCTTGGCCCGGAGCTCCTCGGATGCAATCACCACTAGGGGTCTGACCAGCCTGGTTAAGCGTCCAGATAACGTCAGGAACGATGGGGGTACTGATAACTTTAGAACTCTAACCGAACGATGCACCATACATAAATAGACTATTATTAGCCTAATAGAATACGTCCAACTCGACGGTATAGTGCCAAACTATGACTATTCAACTATTAATCTACACGATATCTCAATGCCTATTCTGGGGCCAAGTAGGCCTTACTACACCGCACGTGCGTTGTGGGGAGGCTTTGCGTCTGTCACTCTGTTGGAGGGTAAAGAACTGGACTAAAAGAAAAGTTCTACTTTACTTGCGCCATATATATATATGCGCTATGAACAAATAGTACCATTCGTATTTCGCCCGACATATTCCTGCGCGGAACCGGGGCTTGCCACGACATGTTAGGCGGCACGATTGAACTTGGACCTAGGGGTATGGCAACCTGGCGCCAGGTTCTCGTCCAATGGTAGAATGAAACTATTATGGGCTGTTTAGTAGACTAAAGGGATATTCAATGCATATTGTACAAGGAATATACAGGGGATATCAAACGATATACAAATACAATTAAATATATATATATAAATAAATATATATATTCGGTTTAATCTGATCCTTCACAACAGCCGCCCCCTAATTAGTCCCACCTAATTAGCTAAGCAGAGACAGATTAACCGCACTGTCTACCACTCAAGGTCCGCTGTAAGGGTCAGTCAACTCACAAACTCATGGGGTCATGGTCATCATCGATAGTATCTGGGAGTCGGGGCAGTTCTATGAGCCTCGCCACGGGACGTGTGTAAGTGCGCCCTTGGACGAGTACTTCAGCTGCTCGGACCTTGCCATCGGCACCGGTGATCACTTTGCTTACGCGGCCAGCCGGCCACATAGCTCTGGGTAGTGACTGGTCAATAATCATGACGACTGTTCCTTCTGTCAAATTGTCTCTCTCTTTTACCCACTTCTGGCGGGTCTGTAGAGACGTTAGGTAGTGGAGTAGGAAGCTGCTCCAAAACTTGTCAGCTAGTACTTGGCTGTACCTCCACATTCTTCGGCCGTTCGCTTCTTCAGGCCTGTACATTGTCTGGGGTAGCGCGGGGTCCAGCCGCCCCATTAGGAGTGTGTTGGGGGTGACTGGGTCGACATCTGCTACATCACTGGAGACGTAACCGAGGGGCTTTGAGTTCAATACTCCCTCGATCTCCGTGAGGACTGTCATTAGGACTTCCTCCGCCACAGTCTGGGCTTCGAGTACGGCGTACAGGGCTGTCTTTATAGAACGTACTTCTCGTTCCCAGGTTCCACCGAAGTGGGGTGCGTTCGGGGGATTAAACTGGAAGTCAATCTGGGCTGGAGCGAGGTGGGTCTTAAGTTCTGGGCCCATAGCTTGGAAGCTCTCTCTCAGCTCTCTTTCTCCGCCTTTGAAGTTGGTCCCCGTGATCAGACAACAATGTAGACGGTTTTCCTTTCCGTGATGCGAATCTCCGGAAGGCCATAAGGAATGAGTCTGTGCTCATGGTCGGAAGGAGCTCGATATGTATCGCTCTGGTGGTCATGCATTTGAATACAATACCCCACCGCTTCTCGGTGCCTCTTCCTCTCTTTATATACAACGGGCCAAAGCAGTCCATGCCTGTGGAGTGGAATGGCTTGTCGCCGATTCGGAGGCGACAGGGGAGTAAGTCAGCCATCCGTGGTATGCTGGGCTGCGCGCGCCACTTACGGCAGTCTAGACAGGTTCGCTGGAAGCGCCGTACTGCTTCTCTCCCTTGCAATATCCAATAACGACGTCTGATCTCCGCGAAGACTCTCTCTGCTCCTGCGTGGTGTACATCCTCGTCGTATTTCTTTATGATCAGCTCTGTGACCTTGTGTCGGCTGTTCAAGACGATCGGGTACTTAATGTCATCTGGTAGATCGGGGGCTCTCCGCAGGCGACCACCCACTCTGATGAGATTATGGGCGTCACTCTCTGGTGCCAGGTGAATCAGTCTGCTGTCTGATGGGACGGGGTTTCCTCCCTGTAGACAGTCTAGCTCATCGGGGAACGAGTCTCTCTGGGCTCGTTGTAGTAGAAGAAGTTCTGCTTCTTCGTAGTCAGCTGCTGACATGTCAGTGGTGGACTGAATCTCTGGGTGGTGCCGCAGGAATGTTCTTTGCTGCGCACTCTCTAGGGTAATGCAGTCATCTATGTTGGGGTCTGTGGAGGCGACAGTGCTCAGTCCACAGAACATAGGTTTCTTGTTCTCGGCCTCCTCGTTACTTGCTTCCCTCGGGGTGGGCGTAGGCCAATCTCCTTCCGGGAGCTTGAGGAATGCTGGTCCGTCACTGTAGATGTTACGACGGGTTAGGTCATCCAGAGACATTCCCCGGGTGATGACGTCAGCTGGGTTGTGTTTGGTGTCCACATACCGCCAGCTTGCTTCTTCTGTTAACTCTTGAATCTCGGTGACTCTGACTCCCACGAAGACTTTGTATCTGCATGAATCAGATCCATGTGAGTACTGTCGTGGAATCTGACCACAAGATTGTTCTATGCACCGGAATGGTGAGTTCACGTTGGATTAACGTGGCTAGATGCGCTCCTGCGAGGGCTGCGCAGAGCTCTAGACGTGGGATAGATTGTTGCTTACGTGGGGCTATTCTTGAGCGGGCCAGGATGAAAGCAGTGTGTATCTTTCCTCCCATCTCTTGGGCACGCAAGTAGGCCACCGATCCGTAGGCTACTTCGGAGGCGTCGCTGAAGACGTGTAGCTCAATCTCGCATGTCTCTGGCCTCACTGTGGATGGGAAGTAGCTGCGGCGTATATTGACACCTGGGAGTGAGCGGAGTTCCGTCTCCCACTCTCTCCATGTTGAGGCAAGGTGTGCGGGTATTGGGTCGTCCCAGCCCTGGTCCTTGTCCCATAGTGCTCGTACAATCATCTTTGCCCTGGTGGTGTAAGGTAGAATACATCCCAACGGGTCATATTGTCTGGCGAGTGTTCTGTACACACTCCGTCTGGTGGTCGGTATCGCCGCCGACCTTCCCTGCTCTGGAGCCAAGGGTTTGTGTCTATAGTGGAGCGAGTCTGTTTTGAAGCGCCAGACTAGTCCTAGTGTCATTTCTTGGGCTTCTCCTGGGATTGTCGCCATCCAGGTCTCGCTGCTGGCAGCCTTGTCCGCAGAGGAGAGGCTGCGCAATACGTGCGGGTCACTGCTGGCCCACTGCCTGAGATCAAAGCCGCCTTTGATCAGGGAGGCGCGTAACTTGATTAGGAGAGCCTCGGCTTCTTCTTGAGTCGAGACGCTTTGTAAACAGTTGTCCACGTAGAAACTGTTCTTCACACTGTGTTGGACCTCTTCATCTGCTGCTGGGTCCTCTGTGACGTGTTTCTGTAGTGCAAATGTAGCACAGCACGGGCTGCATGTGGTTCCGAAGGGGAGTACTTCCCACTGGTAGATGGATGGGTTCTCATCTCCGATCTTCTCTCTCCATAGGAACCGTAGCAGAGGCTTGTCCTCCTCTACTAGTCTCACCTGCAAGAACATCCCTTTGATATCCCCGCTTATAGCCACCTTGTCCTGGCGGAAGCGCAGTAGCACGCCTAGTAGGGAGGGGCCGAGTGTGGGGCCGGGCAAGAGCTCTTTATTCAGATTTTGGGATCCGATCTGGTAGCTGCAGTTAAACACAATGCGATCCTTGCCGTTGTGATGGACCTTGTGATGCGGCACGTACCATGATTCGGTCGTCTGATCGGCCTCTTTAATGTCAATCTTTGTTACGTGTCCTGCTGTGATTAGCTTCTCAATCTCAGCTCGGTACACACTCTCTTGAGCGGGGTCTTTGGCTAGGCGCCGCTCTGTGTTCAGTAGATAGCGCTCCGTGGCGTCTTTCTTTGCGTGAAAGGTGGGCATTCCCTCTCGCCTCAGGAGTGGAGTTGCGTATCTCATCACTCCGCCGACTGTGACTCTCTTTGTCCCCTGCTCGAGTAGGTTGATGGCGTAAATGTCTTCTTTAGAGCGAATATCTTTCCTTTCGTTCTTAAAGGGCATTGTCTCTAGGGTCCATAGCCTCTCGACATGCTGCAGGAGAGTGGTGTCTTCTTCTGTCGTTCTGGAGTGGAAGCAGCTAGTGGCTGCTGTTCGGTTGAGAGATTTAGCGAGGGGGCCTTGTAGGGTCCACCCTAGGCGGGTCTCGACTGCTGCAGGACAGCCTCGGGGGCCTGTATGGACCCGGTCAATCGGGACTATGAGTTCTGCATGGTCGGAGCCTATCAACAGGGTCGGGGTAGCGCCGTCTATGAGCGGGATAGGTAATTGGCGCAGGTGCACATATTTATCCATCAACTTGGTGACAGGGTAGGTGTACTGCGATAGTCCTATTTCTTGGCTGGTGAAAGCATTTGTGATCTTGTACCGTCGCTCTGGCTGCCCGTTGGCTGCGATGGTGAAGGAGACATTCTCGCCCTTTATCGTCTTTAAATCTCTTCTTATTGTCCGAATCGTCATTTCGTTCTTGCTCCCCCGCAGTCCCAACTGGGTCGCAGCGGAGGCGAGCAGAAGGGTCTTCTCTGACCCGTCATCAAGGACGGCGTAAGTGTCCATGACTTTATCTTGGTAGCTCAATGTCACACGGACTACCTTTAAGAGCACTTGGGCTCCGCTGCTGCTGGCGGGGTCAATGTACATGACACTTGCCTTGGTGCCGCTCCGTGGTGCAGGTATAGGCCGTCTTCCGTTACTTTCGTGTAGTATATCTAGATGGGCTCCATCGCACCGGCTGCACCTTTTCTTTAGGCGGCATTCGGCTGCCATGTGGGGCCGCGCACATCGATAACAGCGCCGGTTGGACTTTATCCATTGACTCACTTCTTCTGCATTCATCTTTGTGAATAGGTCACATTGTGACAGCCAGTGTTCTTTCTCACAGTAGGGACACGCTATCTTCCACTTCTCTTTTCTCGAGGGGGTGCTGTGACTCTTACTGCTCGGTACTGACTCTGATTGGTGCATGACAGTCACCGATCTTCTTCCATCATTTATTCTCCTGGGTCCCTCTCTGGAGCTTGGCGTGCTCCGCCCGAAGGTGTCCAGTCGTAAGCTGCTGACTTCTCTCGCCAGGAAGTCGGCTAGATCAAGGAGGGATGGCTCGGGGCCGTTGGGATCCCGGTAATCCCTCTGCCGCCTAAAGCGCTCCTGTCTTGCGGGTGGCAGCTTCTCCAAAATCCTCTCGACGTTAGAGTTGGCGTATAGCTCATGCATGCCCTTCTCCCGTTGCGCTCCCAGCATCCCTACCAGGGACTGCACTTTGATTGACAGGTCGTCTAGTGAGCGATTGTCTGTGGCTGGGGGTAGGCGGTCAATATGCCTTATCTCCTGGATTACGTAATCTCATATACGTCCATATCTCTGATCCAGCGCTGCAAGGGCCGCTGTGTATGGGGTCGAAGAGGTAGCATAGGCTAGCGCTATATTGTGCGCTCGCGGTACTTTCAGGTGCTTCAGTAATATTGCATACTTGTGGCGTTCATCAGCGACATCCACCATCATTGTCTCTAAGCACATCCGGAGCTCCGTGTACTGTGCTCGACTCTCATAGGCGAAGTCTGGGAATGACGGTGTGGCATTGTATGACGCCGTGGATGGCTGATACATCGGCGAGCGTTGGGGGAGAGACCTCCTGGGCGAGTCCCCTCTTGCGCCTCGCTGTGGGCTGGTACTGGCAGGGTACCATGGCCCGCTGGTCCAGGTGCTGTTCCTCGGGGCTGGTCGTGCGTCGTGCTCACCCGTGAATAGAGTCGGGGGTCTGTAGCGCAGCGCCGCTGGGGTATAGCCTGGACTGTATGGGACCTCCTGGTCCGGTGGAGTACTGTGCTGTCGTCGGGCTTGGTTCTCCTCCTCTCCCTCTTCTTCCTCTATCAGATCCTCCAGATCCTGTAATCGTTTATTTAGCTTCTCCGCAGTGTATGCCGCTCCTTCCTTGTAGCTGGGTCTCGCTTGGACCGGTTTGGGAAGGGGGTCTGCGGGGGGTCTAGACTCGGTCTGTTGGTCAAGTTCAGGGTCGCTTGCTCGTTGTGGTGACGCTGCCCTTGACTGTTGTCTCGACGAGTTCCTTGAACCCCTGGCGGAGGGAGAGGGAGTTGTCCTTTTGATCAGCTGCTCCATTAGCTGCGCTTGTAGCTTGTCGCGCTCGGCTTGTATCCTGTCGCGCTCGGCTTCGCGCTGGATGAGAGCGAGTTCGCGCTCTGCGTCTCTTTGGGCACCGGCAGCGGCACGCTGGGTGTCTGCTCGGTCTCTTGCCATATTCTCTTCCATCTGAAGGCGTCTCATCTCCAGGCGTATGCGCTCTTCTTCGCTCCGTTGTTGCGCTTGGAGTTGTTCGCGCTCGCTAAGCGTCTGTGCTTGGAGACGATCGCGTTCGGTAGAGGCTGTCAGGCTGACGAGGAACGCCTGTTGTAGTATCCTCTCCGCTTCGTTGGGGGAAGGCGGTAGTGGAGGTGAGCCGCTCCTGCGTGAGCCGCTCCTGGGGGTACTCGTTGGGGAGTCCTGGAGCTCTAGTTCCTCGGCGCTCTCCTCCTCTTCTTCCGTGCAGAGTTCTCTCTCTGTAGGGTTGTCTTCCTCCCGGGGCTGGTCGGGGACTACTTCTTGGGTAGTGGCGGGGGGTAAAGGCATGTCAATTCCCTCCTGGTCCCCACCGTGAGCTTGGTCAGTTACATTAGGACCTACTAGGGCCTCTGTGGTCGGGGAAACCTGGTCGTTAAGGTCAGACATAATTTTACTTTCTACTTCTACCGCGTTTACCGTTTGTCGAAGGCTAGGTAGTTGACTGACAGTGTAAGCCTCTAAGTACTGAGGTGTCTGTCGTCTGCGCCGCGGGCGTTCTAGGTTAGGAGGATCGTTTCGTGGAGTGTTCATCATAGGCCATTTCGATATTAATAACACTATATTAATATTACACTAGTTACCCTCCGGCTCGAAGGACCAATTGTAACTGAGGGGTACAATTCCCTGACTGTATTGTTAGATATGATATTTAATACCACTACCTCATGTACTTTAACTTCTGGCCACCCAGTACAAGATATAAGTATGATGAACACTTTCCCACCTGATGAAACGAATCCACACAAATGTACCAAATCGAAGGTTTAATACAGCAAAAGGTGTATACAACGATCACTTAATTACATTTATGATTTGAAATATGAAATATGCACTTTTATGGCAAATGAGTATTCGTAGATAAATCAACATTGAATGTCCAATCCCTGGTTACGCAGGGAGTAAGTATACAACCTGGAATATTTAGGAAAACGATAGCGATGGTACTTAAATGATTATAGCTGGATACACTAAGGGGGGGGGGGGTCCCGCTGGTTGTAAGACAGTAGGAGGGGGGGGTTAGAGAAGCCGCTGGCGGTATCCCATCTGGCCGACGGTGTCTTGGGAGAATCCAAAGTCTTGGACACGGTGCCCACAGAACCTCGGACCGCAGACGAATACAGCTGGACCCTCTGTGGACGGTAGCTGCCGGTCCACAACGGAGAGACGTGAGGCGACCTCACTGGTGTCGAGCGCCGTCTCACCTGGAGTCCTCTCCGGGGGGTAGTTCCAACACTCCGCAGTGTTGGCCTTTATCCATGGAATAATCAAAGCACACAAAGCATAATCCAAGCCGTGGAAGGCTCGCCGTCGTCCGGGTAGAGTAATCTAATATACAGGTCCAGTCGCTCTTGGCCCGGAGCTCCTCGGATGCAATCACCACTAGGGGTCTGACCAGCCTGGTTAAGCGTCCAGATAACGTCAGGAACGATGGGGGTACTGATAACTTTAGAACTCTAACCGAACGATGCACCATACATAAATAGACTATTATTAGCCTAATAGAATACGTCCAACTCGACGGTATAGTGCCAAACTATGACTATTCAACTATTAATCTACACGATATCTCAATGCCTATTCTGGGGCCAAGTAGGCCTTACTACACCGCACGTGCGTCGTGGGGAGGCTTTGCGTCTGTCACTCTGTTGGAGGGTAAAGAACTGGACTAAAAGAAAAGTTCTACTTTACTTGCGCCATATATATATATGCGCTATGAACAAATAGTACCATTCGTATTTCGCCCGACATATTCCTGCGCGGAACCGGGGCTTGCCACGACATGTTAGGCGGCACGATTGAACTTGGACCTAGGGGTATGGCAACCTGGCGCCAGGTTCTCGTCCAATGGTAGAATGAAACTATTATGGGCTGTTTAGTAGACTAAAGGGATATTCAATGCATATTGTACAAGGAATATACAGGGGATATCAAACGATATACAAATACAATTAAATATATATAAATAAATATATATATTCGGTTTAATCTGATCCTTCACAACAGTGTACATTGTATGTTTTTAGTAGAGACATGGTTAGACAATATCACTGGTGTAGCAACACTGATTGAGACCTGCCCTTCCAATTTTAAATTCTATCAATCAAACAGACAGAGTGGGAGGGGAGGCGGAATAGCAGCAATCATCTCCACTCAATTTGTGTGCAATGATATTGACCTGGGAAAATTTTTATCATTTGAATACCTTGCTATTGTATTGAAAACAGAAATGCCAGTAATATGTGTGACATTGTATCGACCACCAAGGTACTCGCCACTCTTCATACAGGAATTTTCAGAACTCATATCGATCTGCATTACCAGGTATGATAGAATCATTCTTAATGGAGATCTAAACATTCATATCAATAAAAAGGATGACCCCAGGGGTTGTGAGTTTCTGAACCTACTGGACAGTTTTGGACTGATGCAACATGTTCACGAGGCCACCCACCAACATGGCAACACTCTGGACCTACTAATAACAACAGGGCTAAACATTGAGAATGTATCAGTAAAACAAATTCCAATTTCTGACCATTATTGTGTGTTCTATGGTACAAGCCTAATATTACATAAGACCAGAAGCGAATTCCTAGTTCACAGAAGGCTTCTGGACGCTAGAGCTGAAGCAAAATTCTCTAGTATGATGAAATCATATGACCAATGCAGTGAATCCTCCTTAAATCAGAAAGTGCAAAACTTCCACAGCACCTTGTCAACAGTGTTAGATACCGTTGCCCCTCTGAAGGTTAAAAAGGTAAAAACTGATAGAATCTCTCCATGGTTAAATAAAACCAATGTTAAAGATAACAAGAGAAAATGTAGGATAGCCGAGCGAAAATGGAGGAAATTCAAACTCACAGCTCACTTTAATTTATACAAAGACGCCATGGGCGCATACAATAAGTACAATACAACTTGCGAGAAAGGAATATTTTTCCAAAATGATCTCAGAAAATATGGGTAACTCCAGGGTACTTTTTTCCACCATCGACCGGCTGATTAACATACCACCCCCCCATATACCGCAGCATCAGCCACAAAATGTGAAGAGTTCGCAGTTTTCTTTAATGAAAAAATATCATTGATTAGAGCAAGCATTACCGCTGATATAGATCTGGCTGTGAGTGAAAACCCACCTGAGATAACTATGGGGGAATTCACATGTATTACATTACCTGACCTCTGTAAGATTGTCTCTGAGTGTAATTCCGCCACCTCCTGCCTCGATCCTATACCAACAGCATTTCTCAAGCGGGTGTTCGATAGTGTCTCAAATCATGTCCTTGAAATCATAAATATGTCTCTTCAAACAGGCACTTTTCCAGATGCATTTAAAACGACTGTAGTAAAACCACTACTAAAGAAAACAAACTTAGATGTAAACAAACTAAAAAGCTATAGGCCAATATCGAACCTTCCATTTATCAGCAAGATATTAGAAAAGATAGTCTCAGTACAAATAAACTCCTTTCTCAAAGATAATAACATCATGGAGGAATTACAATCAGGTTTCAGAACAAATCACAGCACTGAAACTGCCCTTACCAAAATAGTTAGCGACCTCAGGCTAAACTCCGATGCTGGCAAAGTCTCAATTCTTGTCCTATTGGACCTTAGTGCAGCGTTCGATACGATTGACCATAATATCTTGATCAGTCGTCTTGAAAGACTGGTTGGCTTTTCCGATCATGTACTAAATTGGCTCATAACATACATTAAGGGGAGAAGGTTCTATGTTAAGCTTGGAGACAATGTATCCGAGGAACATGACAGCAATTTTGGAGTCGCACAAGGAAGCTGCCTTGGTCCATTACTCTTCTCACTATATATGCTGCCCCTCGGGGACATCATTCGAGACCACAATGTATGCTTCCATAGTTATGCTGATGATACACAACTATATATCTCCCCAGAACCAAATAACACTACAGCCATACAGTCCATTACAAATTGTCTGTTAGCAATGAACAAGTGGATGAACAATAACTTCCTAAAATTAAACGAAAGCAAGACCGAAATCCTATTGATCGGCCCAAAAGCGAAAAGGGAAGTGCTGTGTAAAAACCTGGGGAGTCTGTCATCCTATGTAAAGACTGAGGTTACAAGCCTAGGTGTCATCTTGGACTCAGACCTGACCTTTAAGTCTCATATAAATAAGGCCATGAAAACGTCATTGTTCCACCTAAGAAACATAGCGAAAGTAAGACCTTTCGTAAATAAAAAGGATGCAGAGAAACTTATTCATGCTTTTGTATCAAGTCGGCTTGACTATTGTAATGCACTGTTCACTGGTCTTCCCAAAGCAACCATTGGGAAGCTTCAGCTTATCCAAAACTCTGCAGCTCGATTACTAACTCATACAAGGTTTGGTGCAGTTTGGTGATGACTTTGTTTCCAACTACTATAGCCAACGAGGGGTTAAGGCAAACTCGTTCTCCTTAAGCAAGGTGTCAGTAGTCAAAGTGGCTGCGATGCTGGGTGAGCTCAAAATCAAGAAGGCCACAGGTGTAGATGGCATCAGTGCCAGGTTTCTGAGGGATGCAGCCGGAGTTATAGCTCCACCAGTAACCCATATTATTAACCTCTCCCTGGACCTAGGCAAGGTACCCACCGACTTCAAGAATGCCAAAGTCATCCCTATATATAAAAAAGGGAGCAAATCTGACCCCAGCAATTATAGACCAGTCTCAATTTTAAGTGTGTTATCCAAAGTCCTAGAGAAGATAGTCCATGAACAAGTCCAGGAATATGCAAGCAGCCATGACCTCCTGTACGACCTCCAATCCGGCTTTAGGAAGTCTTACTCTACTGAAACATGTCTTCTTTATCTTACAGACAGTATCAGGAGGGAGATAGATTCAGGTAAGCTGTGTGGGCTAGTTCTTCTAGACCTACAGAAGGCTTTCGACACAGTGAACCATGACATACTGCTCTCCAAGCTTAAGGCCTTGGGTATGTCTGAGACAGTGGTCAGATGGTTTTCTTCCTACCTTGCTGATAGGGTGCAGCGGGTTGAGGTCAGTGGCACTATGTCAGAGGCCAAGCCCATTGTATGTGGGGTCCCACAAGGAAGCGTGCTAGGACCTCTCCTTTTTTTACTGTACATAAATGACATGTCAGCAGCATGCTCATGTAACTTGTTTTTATTTGCAGACGACTCAGCCCTGCTAGTCTCACACAAGGATCAGAACACACTAGAACAGATGCTAGGTGAAGAAATTGCAGGGGTCAGCAGGTGGCTTTCGGACAACAGGCTTTCTCTTCACCTAGGTAAAACAGAGGCAGTACTATTAGCCTCCAAGCCCAAGCTCAGGAAAGCACGGGAGTTTAATATCCAGCTAGGAGCTGTAACCCTAAAACAGCAAAAAAAAGCAAAGTATCTAGGCTGTATGATAGACGGGAGCCTAGATGGGGAGGCTATGGCTTCCCAAGTACTGGGCAAAGTCAACGCCCGCACCAGGTACCTAGCTAGGAAAGCCAACCTCCTTGGCAGAGATAGCCTCAGGCTATTAGCAAATAGCCTAGTACTCTGCCACTTTGACTATGGTAGCGTATCGTGGTTCGAGGGCCTGTCAGTGAACATAAAAAAGAAGCTTCAGGTTTCCCAAAATAAGCTAGTAAGGGTGGTAATGGGTCTTGGCCCTCGCACCCACATAGGGAGGAGCCACTTCCAGGAGCTAAACTGGCTTCCTATAGAGGCCAGAGTTACCCAGCTCAGACTGAACATAGTGCACAATATTATAAACCAAAGGTCCCCTAGATACCTCCAAAACTACTTCACCCCGGTCAACGAATCCCACAACCACAGAACTAGAGCAAGCATAGCAAACCTGAAGCCTGCTTCTTTCCTATCGAAACTGGGCCAATGCTCCCTTACTTTCTCTGGAGCCCAGGATTGGAACAAGCTGCCTCTCCCCATCAAGCAGAGCTTGAGCCTCCACAGCTTCAAGAGAAGCGTCAGGAAGTGGCTCATGGACAGAATAGAAGAATAGCCCCCTATAGTTTGAATGGGTTTCCAATCAGTTTTTAGTTATTGTGGGGTATACAATTTTAGCGATAGGTTAGTCTTATAATGTTTTAAATGTATGAGTGTTGTGTTATTGTCGTGTATTTTGTTGTGGCCTAACAGCCCTGGGACCATGACGGAAATAAGGGTTTTACTCTTTCTCATGTTATCCTTTGGATCCTTGTTGTGTGTTTTTAATCCATCAATAAAATAAAATAAAATCAAGGAGAAGAGAACATATCACTCCAGTCCTGGCCACTCTGCACTGGCTTCCAATAACTCATAGAATTGATTTTAAGGTCCTTTTCCTAACATATAAAGCTCTTAATGAGCAAGGCCCAAAATACATAGCAAATTCCCTAGTTAGTTATCTGCCCTCAAGAACGCTACGGTCATCCACTACAGGTTTACTAGACACGCCCAGAAACCAAAAAAGGATAGGAAGTATGGCATTTGCCAACTATGCCCCAAAACTATGGAACACACTACCAACACACATCAGAAACGCCAGCTCTATACACATTTTTAAAGGAAAATTAAAAACCTACCTATACAGTCTAGCTTACAAATAGTTATGGCTTGGAAAAACCTGATGGATCCATGAGGCTAGGATAAGCCTTGTGGACCCAACTTTTTAGATGAAGGAACGGGTACATACGCACACAATACACGACCACTGATGGATCCGTAAGGCTTGGAAAAGTCTTGTGGACCCAACTCTTTAGATGAGGGAACGGGTACATACGCACACAAGACGCGGCCACTGATGGGTCCATGGGACTTGGTAAAGCACTATGGACCCAAACTCTGGCCACTGACCACATGAGGGAACGGGTACATACGCACACAATACACGGCCACTGATGGATCCATGGGACTTGGTAAAGCACTATGGACCCAACTATGACCACTGATAAAAACGTAACTACACTAGCGTTATAAGAGCTAAACATTGCTACCTACCATACAAGTGCATTGGTTTAGTGCACTTCCGGTTGCTACTGAGCGGACATGTTTGTGCGGACCTGTTCTCCCAAACTGGTAAGCAAATGACTGTTTTTACGTTATTTTCATTTTTACGTTAGTATTATTATTATTATTATTTTTTTTAAACATTGATCTTAACTGATCACTGTGACTTTATTGCTTTTATCGTTATATATGCCTATATTTGTGTACAGCACTTTGAGCTACATGACATGTATGAAAGGTGCTTTATAAATACTTACTTACTTACTTACTTACTAAATCCTATTTAATGGTTACCGATAACATGTGACGACCATAAGGTATTTTTTATTACAAAAAAGAAAACAGAATAAAAACAACAGGGTTAGTTCTCCCAAAATGGCCTCAATTTGGCCTCGCCACCCACTGAACCTTAAACTCTTATCTTACCCATTAAATGTGTCTTGTTCAGCATAGCGTCCATCACAGTGGGGTTAACCGGTTCGTCCCACACATTTTATTAGAACAAAACACAAAATTATGTATTGTCTCCATTAGCTATGCTTAGCCTGGCTGGGGCTAGCCATGGTCTAGCATGGTATGGTATGATTGGGTTTGTGTCTCCATTAGCTATGCTCAGCCTGGGTGGGGATAGCCATGGTCTAGTATGGTATGGTATGGTTGGGTTTGTGTCTCCATTAGCTATGTTCAGCCTGGCTGGGGATAGCCATGGTCTAGCATGGTATGGTATGGTTGGGTTTGTGTCTCCATTAGCTATGTTCAGTAACCGACTGTGGAACACAAGCTAAACCATGATGATAAGTTCAGTCCCAGCCGGCTTTGGCCAGGGTGTACAAAGTGGCTGTCTCAGCCAGGATTCAGCCAGGTTTGGCCGGGTTCTAAAGACAATACAGTGTAACACAATGTAAAACAAGCTTATCAAATACAGGGTTGCCAGGCCGGCCTCGGGCCTCTAAATGCTCAGATTGACGAGTGGTGCTTCATTTAATTTAATTTCAAACCTTTATTTCAACTCGTAACGCCTTTCAACCAGAGAAGGCCATCCAACCTTTTCATAAAGGACACAGCGGTGGGTATCATCTGTCACCAAAAAAAGGGCAGAATTATAGACAGAATCCAGCGGTTTAAGAGTTAAAGCCGCAGCATGCCTATAAATCACATCACCATAGAAAGAAAACAGCTTCAACAATCTTCTTTCTACTAATCACAGCAAAGCTGGATCTATTTCTGTACAGGAAGCCAATTTTCTGTTGCAGCTTGGAAGCAAGAATATCCACATGGAACTTAAATGAAGATTTCTCATCGAGCCACAAGCCAACATATTTATACTCAGTGACTCTCTCAATGTTAGAACTGCTTACAATAGATATAAATTATGTACTTCATCATAATCAACATTTATGGCTCTGGAGACCAGCATACGTTTTGTTTTACTAGCATTAACACATTGAGTGCCAACAACGAGATTAGTCGTCTTAACTCGCCATGCGTTGAGTGCCAATGACGGGTTTTCTCGTTTTGTTCTCGTTATTTCTTTTATTAGCAATATCCATTCATTTTTAATCCATCCAGCCTGACGTTATCATTGGGAATGGCTCTGAGCTCGAAAAGGGCAAATACCGCCGCCTATCGTCTCCCTGATGGTATTGCACATCATTGGATTGGATTGGCTGAAAAAGTGCATCGAAAAAATAACTCTGGTCCACGTTTTTACTTCTGGGGCATGCATCTGGATACTATTGCATTGACTGAGGGGACTGGAAGAAGCGTCGATTATCTGTTTCGGAGTATAACGTTGGATCAATAAACGCGATCGATATTTGGAATGGCGATCAGGAATTGGATTAATCTTTTTGCAGAACATCTGATGTGAGGTAAGGACTCTATGTTACCAGTTTTGGGTTAATCAGATGTTTTTTTCACAACGATCACAACGTGTGTGTGTGTGTGTGTGCGTAACGTTAACGCTAAGCAGGGCATGGATAATCAATTTTTCAGCCCGCTTCTCTAGCGTGCATAAGTACACATATACTATCGATAATCTAGCGTTTATTTGAAAACGATTCATAAATCAGCCGAAAAATTACAACGTGTTTTGTGTATTCCACTAAAGGGCTATTATCGCGGAATTTCTCTGAAATTACTAGAACTCTCCGAAACTATACTCGTATTCAAAACGGTATAAAACGGAAATGTACCAATGAAAAAACAATCCGTTTGGTACATGTTGACTGCAAGCAAGTCATTGATAAGCGAGGGGTATTTTAGACCCATAGCCATAATTTAAGATATAGTTTAAGCGTTCGCAAATATCCCCGACCTCCCATTGACTAAAGCGCTGGCGCGGAAGGGGTTATCTGAACATAGGGGCGTGGCTCTCAATGTGTTAGGACTAATCTAAGATTGATAAAAGCTTCCTTAAGAACATTAAAAAAAGCTTCAAGTTCTCAGTGGCCAACTGAACAGTGTCAGTGATACAGTACACAATAGTACTGTATGCATACAAATGGACATGACAGTCATTCAAAGAAGAAATAATATCATTAATATAAATAGTAAAAAGGATAGGACCCAGCACTGAACCCTGCAGCACACCTTTAGTTATGGACAATAATTCAGATTGGGAAGGGCCACATTTCACACACTGACATCTGAAACCAATCACATGCATCACTATCCATGCAAGATAACCTTTTTTTTTAAAGCATTTGATGTATCAACTGTATCAAAAGCGTTTTATAGATCTATAAAGAGAGCAGCACAGTGTTTCCTATTATCTAAAGCCACAATTATGTCATTAGTAAGCAATGTGGTGGCTGAAATGGGGCTGTGATTGGCTCTGAATCCAGATGGATGTGGACTTAGTATTGAGTGATTTGAGAGAAAAAACGTTTATTTATTTTTGATTATTTACCAAGGTCACAAGAACTTTTGCCAAGCAAGGCTCAAAATATGACGATAGTTGTCCAGATTATCCCTATCGCCTCCTTTGTCCTTTGGGAATCACCCTGGCAGATTTCCAAACTAGAGGAAAACACATCAGGGCAATGGAGAGATTAATAATTGACATTAATTAATTAATTAATTAATTAATTAATTAATTAATTAATTAATTGATTGATTAATTAATTAATTAATTCTTTATTTTTGAACATGTATTCTCCATATTCCTCCATACAAATCACAATATCAAGCTCCGTCATACATAACAATCATAATGAAAAAGAAACTAAGCAACAAGTCAAGAGCAATGTAGTTAGTTTGTTGACATGTTCAAAAAAGGTGTAGAGGGAAGCTAAGCTTATTGATCCCTACCCCCTTACATTTACTTTTCTTTTTCTTCCATTACATTTTACTTGATTTAACATAATTTATTATAATACATTATATACTATACTTTGACTTTGACTTATAGTACAAAAAGAAAGAAAGAAAAGAAGAAAGAAGAAACAAACTTGAGTAACTTGACATCAGTAAATACAATACCACACTACATAACACAATATAACATTACTTTGTTTATCCGCATTACTCAATTCTATATTTCTCTAATGTGTATTTTTTTAAGCTGCTTTTTAAATTGTGCAATATGTTTACTCATTTTGATTTATTCAGGTAAGTCATTCCACAACTTCACTCCACAAACGGACATGCACATGCTTTTCAGTGTAGTGTGTACCATTGGCTGTTTAAGATTCCCTCTCCCTCTTAAGTTATATTCTCCTTCCCTGTCTCTGAACCATCTTTGAATGTTGCCTGGGATAAATTAGACAGGGTCAATTTTCAGAAAATCATAACCCTGAAGGCATTTCGTGTTTATTTTTGGTACACAACATTTCTAGGGGTATTAAGGGATGCTGAATCCAAATCTGCTGTATACCAAGCTCAAAAATGTCAAATAAGGCCTCAAAATTGAGAAATCCAACATGGCCGCCAACGCCAGGCTGAAATCTATTTAAGTGCATATCTTTTTTACTAAACAAGGTAGAAACATGAATGAAATGTGTTTTTATATGTTTGCATACATGCGGAATTTAAAATCATATCCTGATTTTAGATCAGTTGTGAAAATGTTGCTTGAAACTCATATTTATAGCAGAAACTGTGGTTGTTATTGATGCATAACTCATCAACCAAATAAGAAAGAAAAGCAGGATGATCCCAGGCCATGGATTTATTCATCAAACTCTTTTCTCTTGAATTTTTTTAATCAACATGCCATTTATGCAAATTAGATAGTCCTTAATATGCGTACAGTAGCTTAGGTACAGTAATTTATTGTCAGTCATCAATCGTATTCAGGCAGGTGTCGCAGGTGTCTTGCAGTTGCATGATTCATCCAATGCAACTTTTCCTGAATAGAATAGAATAGATTATAATATAATAAAATAAAAATATTATTTTACCATATCAATATAAGTGAATGTTCAAGTTTCTTTATTAGTTGTCATACAGAATACTTTGCATAAAATGTTTCTTTCTGTGTTGCTCCTGAGAGTGTGCTAGATAATAACAAGATAGTATAAAATAAGTATAATAAGTATAAAATAGAAAGTCAAGTACGTAAACAAGTGTAAACAACAAAATTGTTCAGTGTATCTATATATACAGTACAGCTGGTACAAGAATGGTGAAGTATAGCTTAGCTTGTGGTGCCACCTTGTAGTGGTGAGGTGCAATAAGGAATGAGAATGATGTGCAATTTCCTTACCAATAATATAAATATAAAGTGTAAAGTGTGTCTAAAGTGGTAAAGTGGGTGCTACAGTGTGTTGTTTATTTAAGTGAGTGTATGTGCGCGCTGTGGGTGTGTTGATGGTTTGCTTATTGTTCATTGTTCATTCATTGAGCATCCTGATGGCCTGGGGATAGAAGCTCCTTCTGAGTCTCTCTGTGCTTGCCATGAGACTCCGGTATCGCTTGCCTGACCGCAGCAGTTCAAAGAGGCAGTTGTTTGAGTGGCTGGAGTCTTTGATTATTCTCTTAGCCTTGCCCATGCACCGCTTGTTGTAAATGTCTTGGAGAGTGGGAAGCCCACCTTCAATTGTGCGTTCGGCTGAACGGGCCACACTCTGTAGTCTGCTGCGGTCTTGTGCAGTGCCCAAGTTCCCAAACCAGGAGGTGATATTGCCAGTCAGGATGCTTTCTATTGTGCATGAGTGGAAGTTCTTGAGGATCTTCTGACTCACGTTGAACTTCCTTAAGCACCTAAGGAAGTAGAGGCGTTGTCGTGCCTTCTTGATAACACTGTCAATGTGTGTGGTCCATGTCAAGTCCTCGGATATGTGGACTCCGAGGTACTTAAAACTGTTCACTCTCTCAACCGGTGCCCCGTCGATGCTGAGGGGGCTGTAGTCCCTGACCCCGACCTCCTAAAGTCCACAATCATCTCCTTTGTTTTGCTGACGTTCAGGGAGAGGCTGTTCTCTTGACACAGTCCCGCTAGAACCTTAACCTCTTCCAGGTAGGCCCTCTCATCGTTTGCAGAGATCAGGCCCACCACTACTGTGTCGTCAGCAAATTTTATGATTGTGTTGTTGTTCCGCTGTGCCACACAGTCATGTGTGTACAGGGAGTGGAGGAGGGGACTCAGTCAGGACACAGCCCTGGGGGGCCCCTATGTTGAGAGTGATGGATGAGGAGGTGCAGTTGCCTGCTCTCACCACCTGGGGTCTGCCCGTCAGGAAGTCCAAGACCCACTGGCAGAGGTCATAGTTCAAGCCCTGGTCCCTCAGCTTGGCTATGAGTTTGGAGGGGACTATGGTATTGAATGCTGAGCTGTAGTCGATGAATAGCATTCTCACATAGTTCCCCTGCCTCTTGTCCAGGTGTGATGCTGCTGTGTGCAGCACATGGGCTATGGCGTCCTCCGTGGACCTGTTGGGGCGGTATGCAAATTGCAGGGGGTCCAGGTTGATGGGGAGGGAGGAACAGATGTAGCATCCGAGGTTGGTGGCAGAGTCTCTTGTGGACGGCCTTTGCAGAATAACTCAGGCACACCATAGATCTTGCAGATGAATCTCTCTGTTGATGTCACAAGATCTTCTGTGAAAGGGCCCTTCCCAAGGCCAGCAAGATCAGTGTGATGGTGCTTGAACACCTGCCAGGCTGTTTTCTTTCCGTGACCACTGAACTGGGACACACTGTCACATCCGGTGAGGGCATGGAAGGCAAAGATTGTGTCCAGTTGATCATCAGATAGTAGCTTTCTAATGTCATGTACTGGAATTATTTTGGATCCTTCGATGTCCCAGCTTTCATGTAGAGATGCGTACATCGGATTCTGTCATAGTGAGCCAAGAGTAGAAGCAGCACATCTGTGTCACGCGCTGACACAACGATTGTTTCCACTGGAGCCTGGATGAGAAAATCAGACGTGTATCAGCTTCCTCATGGTCAGCACTCAGAGAGGAGACTTCAAGATCTGGATCTGTTGACTTGACAGTTGTCCCTTCAGCAAACCTCTCTGATACTACAACTACAGGTTCATCATCCGGGCTGTGCTCTATCAGGTGGTTTGAGAGTAGTTGAGCGATATCTGATTTGTTGTCTTCAAGGGCCATGAAGCTCGACCAATCGGCAGGAAGTGGAACAGACTTGTTTTTGATTTCACGACGTACTGGCCTGTGGAGCTGTTTGCGTTTCACCCTTGTGCCTGTTTTGATGGATTGGTCATGGTATCTGTCAAAGAGGACATCTACTCTCTGGTATTTTGCTCCCATCTTCAACACGGTGTCAGTGAACTTGTTGGCATAGTCACCAAATGTTGTAGTGTCAGGTGGCTTTCCGAGTGCCATTACCAGAGCTTGGCCATCAATGACCAGGCAGCTGGGTCCCTGAAGGGTAAGATCTGCAGGGGTTTTAACTTGTTTCGTCAGTATATTTGCGAACACAGACTTGTTGGTGGATTGTAGACTCCCGTTAGTTGTGGCCAGAGATGGCGGGATGGGCATGAGCTCATGCTGGAGGATATTGTCAAGGTCTACCTTACGACCTGCTCTGTAAGCTGTGATGAGCATTTGTAGAATCTGCCTGTCCACTTTGATGGTGTTTTGCTTGTTCTTGGAAAGTTGCACAACTTCATACAAAGAGGCAAATGTCTTTGGCTTTGTTCTTTCGAATGGGTGATTTCAGGTTCAGGTGCTGGTCACTATCTGGAGGTTCAAATAAACGTTTGTCCACAAACATGTTCAGTTGTGCCTGTCCAAGGTGTTCTGCGCCAAGTATGGATTCTTGAATCTCCGGTGTGACTACGTCCTTGTTGATGTATGTAAGAAAACTTACAAAAGCACATTTAATTCAGGTTTGTACCTTGTGTAGTCACACTTAACTCATTAAGCCCCACCATTTATTTTTTGAAAATTCGCCTAAAACAGCATGCTTACATTAAAATGCTTATATATCCAGATTTATAAGAGCTACTTGCATAAACTTGGTACCTGAAGAAAGCTAAGACTTGGGGGATTCTAATGTTGGTGTCGAACACTGTACAGTATTTACCAAATTGCTGTAGTATTCCTGCAAACACTGAAGAAATGTCATTTTTTGTATCCTCACCTATACAAAGATTACAGTTAGACAGTCAAAAACACCCTGTTACTCATGGTTGCACCCCAGCTATATTCCTACTTTCTTCCTCCATAGGTGCAGATGTTCTGTGCAAACTTTCATGTCAGTAGAATGAAAACTGTGGGTTTAGCACCTGTTTTTGTGGAGAGAGGGCCTGGTGCTGGCGGCCATGTTGGATTTCTCAATTTTGAGGCCTTATTTGACATTTTTGAGCTTGGTATACAGCAGATTTGGATTCAGCACCCCTTAATACCCCTAGAAATGTTGTGTACCAAAAATAAACACGAAATGCCTTCAGCACTTTATACAAGCACATTTTCTGAAATTCTGCCTAGTCTAAATTTATATCTGGCTTTGTATACAATGAGAGCAGTTTTGAAATCAACTAGGTCGTTCCCCACCCAGTCCATGGCTGACGGATGCAGTGAGAGAACAAAGACAGGTCCTGAGAGCGGCTGAGAGGAAGTATAGAAAGTCACGCCTCACTGCTGACATGGACACATATCACAACCTCTTGTTAACATTCTCCAAAACCATTACGAATGCCAAAGCTTCTTTCTTTCACCATAGGATCGAGGCCTCTGCCAAGAATCTTCGCAAACTGCATGCTACCATGTCCCCCCCCCCCCCTGGCGCCCCCACCCCCTCCTCCCTCATCTTTTTCTGCCGAAGACTTTGCGATCTTCTTTGAGGAAAAAGTGGAGAACATCCGCAGCTCCTTCTCCCAACCCCCACCCATTCCAAACACTGAATCGAGAACCTCATCCTTCACTCTGTCATCTTTCTCTCCCATTACAGAAGCCGAGACCCTGACACTGGTAACGTCGAACCGTCCGACTACATGCCAGCTGGACCGGCTACCCTCCCCACTCCTTCAGACCATAGCACCGGACATCCTCCTATTCCTAACTGCAACCATGTTGTTCATTGACTACAGCTCAGCGTTCAACACCATAGTCCCCACCAGACTGGTGGACAAGCTGATCGAGCTGGGTCTGAGCTCCGCCCTGAGCGCCTGGGTACTGGACTTTCTGAGCGAAAGACCCCAGGCGGTCAGGGTGGGGGGTCAGACCTCCAACACCATCACCCTGAGCATCGGGTCCCCCCAGGGCTGTGTTCTGAGCCCCCTGCTGTACTCACTCTACACACACGATTGTGTGGCCAAGTTCAGCGCCAACTCCATAGTGAAGTTCGCAGACGACGCAGTGGTGGTGGGGCTGATCTCGGACAACGACGAGAAGGCCTACCGGGAGGAGGTTGAGGTACTGGAACGCTGGTGCCAGGACAACAGCCTGCTCCTGAACATTGGTAAAACCAAGGAGCTAATCGTGGATTATAGGAGAGGACAGCAGGAGACACACACACCACTGATGATAAACGGGGCTACCGTGGACAGGGTGAGCAGCTTTAAGTACCTGGGGGTCCACATCTCAGAGGATCTGACATGGTCAACACACATAGACACAGTCGTAAAGAAGGCGAAGCAGCGCCTCTACCACCTGAGACAGTTAAGGAAGTTCAGAGTATCGGGGAAGATACTCCAGTCCTTCTACTCAGGAGCTGTAGAGAGCATCTTGACCGGAAACATCACTGCCTGGTATGGAAACAGCACGGCACAGGACAAGAAGGCCCTACAGAGAGTGGTGCGCTCAGCCGAGCGTACCACGGGTATTGCACTACCTCCCCTGCAGGTTCTATACAACAAGAGGTGCAAATACAGAGCCTGCAGAATAATGAAAGACCCCCACCACCCCAATAACAGCCTGTTCCAGCTGCTGAGGTCAGGCAGACGCCTGCGAACCCCAGCTACTAGGACAGAGAGGCTCAGCTTCTTCCCCCAGGCCATCAGAGCCTTGAACAATGAACACTGAGTGCCACAGAACACTGAACTATCCACACACAAGCACACATGAGCACACACACGACACGCACGCTGTGCACGCTCACACACTAGCAGCCACTTTAACACTTAAACATGAGCGGGCACACACATGCCGCACACACCCACACTTATGGCCAAAAGGAAAGGCCACTTTAAATTAGTATAACAACAGTAACAGTGTATTGCACTACTAAAGCTACCTAGCATGTCCTATATGCTCTGTAAATAACTATGTACAGATACCGAGATGTCCCACCATGTTACCTGTTACCTGTTTATTGCACAATGTTGTTTTTATTGGATTCTATTATATGTTGTACCACTGTATTGCACATCGTTGCGGGCAAGACCACCCGCATTTCATTGTATACTTGCCGTGACAAATAAAACTCTTGACTTGACTTGACTTGAACCATCAACTCCTCACTCAACTCGGGGGTTGTCCCCACCTCCCTAAAACAAGCCAGAGTCACGCCCCTCATAAAAAAACCAAGCCTGAACCCCACCGTCATAGGCAACTATCGTCCTGTCTCTCTTCTCTCCTTCCTTTCTAAAACACTTGAACGTGCTGTATCCAACCAACTTACTGCTTATCTCTTACAGAATGACCTCCTAGACCCTAATCAGTCTGGCTTCCGGACTGGCCACTCCACAGAAACGGCCCTCATTGCGGTCACAGAGGCACTTCACTTAGCAAAAGCGAAAGGCCTCTCCTCTGTCCTGATTCTCCTAGATCTATCTGCAGCCTTCGACACAGTCAACCATCAGATCCTCCTCGCGGCCCTCGCAGGAATGGGAGTGGCTGGATCTGCGCTGACATGGCTGACATCATACCTCAATGACCGCTCCTACCAAGTGTCATGGAGAGGGACTCTGTCGGCCACCTGCCCCCCTGCGGACGGGTGTCCCCCAGGGCTCAGTCCTAGGACCCCTTCTCTTCTCCCTCTACACTAAATCACTGGGTAACATTATCACGTCTCATGGCTTCTCATATCATTGTTATGCCGATGATACTCAACTCTTCCTCGCCTTCCCTCCCTCAGATATCCACGTCTCTGAGCGGATCTCGGCCTGTCTGTCCGACATCTCCGCCTGGATGATGACCAACCACCTCAAACTGAACCTAAGCAAAACAGAATTGCTCCACCTGCCGGCCAAATCCTCCCCCCTGACCGACCACTCCATCACAGTCGATAATGCAGCTGTGACCGCGTCCTCGACCGCCAAGAACCTTGGTGTTGTCCTCGACGACCAGTTGAACTTCTTTGCTCACATCGCAACGACAACCAGAACCTGCCGATTCCTCCTGAGCAACGTCAGAACGATCCGCCCCTTCCTGACAAAAGAAGCCACCCAACTCCTCGTCCAATCAACAGTCATCTCCCGCCTCGACTACTGCAACGCACTGCTAGCTGGCCTCCCGGTCACTGCCACCAATCCTCTTCAACTCATTCAGAACGCAGCGGCCCGCCTGATCTCAAACCTACCGAAGTCGGCCCATGTCACCCCACTGGCTCCCCATTGCTGCACGTATTCGCTTCAAGGCCCTCGACCTAGCATACCGTGCGGCAAAGGGACCCGCTCCCGCCTACCTCCGGTCAATGGTCTCTAACTACACACCCTCAAGACCCCTACGCTCTGCATCTTCTGGCCGCCTTAGACCTACTCCTATCCAAGCTCCAGGAGGGTCATCAAAGAGAAGCCGCTTATTCTCAGTCCTTGCCCCACAATGGTGGAATGAACTACCCACCAGTGGCGGCTCGCCACTAGGGGTGCACGGGCGCCGCCCCCCCTTCATGCCCCTGGTTATATGAGAAAAATTATCTTTTAGTTTTTTGTTTTATAGCCCTATAAATAATATAAACATGTTTAAAATGAATAATATTTACTCATTTTAAGTATGTTTGTGTTTCCAATGCACAATATAACTTAATTTTACAAAGATTAATAATAGTTTTCCTGAACAGGAAGTGACGATTCTGTCTGATATAGACCTTTTCATTACCGTAGCCGCAGGCATTTCTCCTCGCCGTATTTCTCTCTGGGCTAGGCGCAATTGCGCCTGGAGTGCGCGTGCCCGCCGTGCACTGGTTCATCGCTGTATCTGTCGCAGCCACGCGCTTTGCGTTGAATATGATGTATTATGATGGAACTCGGGCGCTGGTTTGAAACGACCTAGCAAGCAGCCGAGCGTCTAAAAGCTCTCTGATTGGCCGACGCGGTACTTTGCGTAACCGCAGTTTGCAACATGAGTTTATGCTGTTGTTGTGTTGTGTGATGCAGATATTTGTCTTGGAGCGTGATGGCAAGTTCTTTCAACGGTTAGGCTTAGGCACTCTTTCAAAGTTGGTTAAGGTTAGAGTTTGTCTTAGAGCATGGCGATAGAACACCAGGTAGTTTGCAGGCTGTTCGAGGCGGACATGGACAAAGGCACTCACTTGTTGGCTATTAACAAGCTATATTATGGATGCAGTGTGGACTCGGACATGCATGGACAATGGATGGACATCAACACAGGCTGGATGGACAATGCCATGGAGTGGATATACTTTATCAACAAGCCAACAACAAGGTAGATTAGCGATCTTAACTCTAGTTTAATACATGATACGTTGTCTACTGATGCCGCATAATATCAACAGCTGATTCGTTGTAACGTTACAGCTTTCAGCTAACGTTAGCTACTGCTAGCTGTTAGCTCAGTTAGCTTAGCTGGCCACTTTTATAATTACTGCATGGAAACGGAGTAACGTTAACGTTTAAACGTTATGTCGAGGTCATACAATACTACAGTCGACATAGGTTAACGTTACCCCGTTTCCATGAAGTGTTTAAATAGCAGCAATCTTGTTGAAAATGTAACGTTAATAAAATACTCTCTCTCTCTCTCTCTCTCTCTCGCTCTCTCTCTCTCTCTCCCTCTCTCTCTCTCTCTCTCTCTCTCTCTCTCTCTCTCTCTCTCTTCTCTCTCTCTCTCTCTCTCTCTCTCTTTCTCTCTTCTGTTATGCTGCACCCGCCGTGGTCTCTCTCTCTCTCTCGCTCTCGCTCTCTCTCTCTCTCGCTCTCTCTCTCGCTCCTCTCTCTCTCTCTCTCTAATTTCGCCGCGTGTGGGGCATAACCACTCAGACAATGAATGGTAACTTGTTTAAAATGACGAGATATACAAATGTGCTT
>NC_140166.1:118386829-118459329 GCF_963971535.1 Notolepis coatsorum
CAAACGAACGTTCCAGCTGAAGCTAAACAGCTAACTGGCTAACAGTTAGCTCAATCAGCTGTTAGCTAATTAGCTGTTAGCTTGTGCTAACCATTAGCTAACGCAGAAGCAAGCTATGCGGCTACATACAGCCAGGTGCCTGATTGAGCTAACTGTTAGCCAGTTAGCTGTTTAGCGTCAGCTGGGAACGTTCGTTGATGCTATCAGTTAGCCTTGAGAATAGCAGGGGGTTCTGCCACTCTGACTACGACATCATCTTTGACAGAAGATGTAGTCGGGCCTGCACCATGACAAGGCTCTGGCCATAGCTTATTTGTCCCGACAGCGAGAGGCCTTTCGTCAACGTGGAGACCTGTGTTGCGGCCTTTCGCCCTGCGTTCCTTTGTGCAGGTAAGATTAATGAAAATGTCATGACATTACCCCACTCTTCCTTCCTTCCCCTCCCGAATGTTTTGTTAATAACGATGTTTTTTCCAGGCAAAACATATGCTACTTCACAACATTTGGAGATACGACATGTGCTGTGTGTGAATGTCTTGGTCGTTTGTGTAGCTTGGGTAGCGTTGGGCCGTTGGCCAAAGCTGTGTGTGGCCTGGTGTCACAGTACCTGGCTAGCCTATTTAGCTGATGTTGGCCATTGGCTCCTTGCTGCTTTGGGTTTCTCTGGTATAGACCTCTTCTTGTTGGATTTAAGTGTTGATCTTTGTCCTTTTGGATCTCTCATACATGCTCTAGTCTCTCTCTAACACACACACACATGACAAACACACATGTTCTCTCTCTCTCTCTCTCTTTCTAACACACACAGTCTGCCTATGGCGGCCTTTCTCGATGGCTAGGCTGTGCTCAAGGATCTTCAGTCACAGTGCTCAGGTATTCTGCCACTGTGTACTCTCTGTTAGGCCAAATAGCATTTCAATTTCTTTCCAATGTGTGTCTCTCTCTCTCTCTCTCTCTCTCTCTCTCTCTCTCTCTCTCTCTCTCTCTCTCTCTCTCTCTCCTCTCTCTCTCTCTCTCTCTTGGATTTAAGTGTTGATCTTTGTCCTTTTGAATCTCTCATACATGCTCTAGTCTCTCTCTAACACACACACACATGACAAACACACATGTTCTCTCTCCTCTCTCTCTCTCTCTTTCTAACACACACAGTCTGCCTATGGCGGCCTTTCTCGATGGCTAGGCTGTGCTCAAGGATCTTCAGTCACAGTGCTCAGGTATTCTGCCACTGTGTACTCTCTGTTTAGGGCCAAATAGCATTTCAATTTCTTTCCAATGTGTCTCTCTCTCTCTCTCTCTGTACACTGTATATTGACTGAGAACGGGAGCTCTCTCTCGCTCTCTCTTTTGCTATATGTTGACTGTATCATGCCCCGCCTCGGGCAGCGCTATTATTTAAGAATATGTTGACTGTAAAAAAAATAAAAAATAAAATATATATATATATATATATATATATATATATATATATTTTTTTACCTTTGGGGGAGGGGGGGGGGGGGGGGGGGGGCTCGCGTAATCTCGCACAGGGCCTCGCATTTAGGCGGCCCTGTTCATAAGTATCTATTAATTCGTATCAATTAGATACTCTTTGGGCTTGTTTTTATCTACTTATTCTGAAAGAGTTGAAATAATTATTTTCGCTAGCAAGATCTCATAAAATTATTCATTCCATTAAGCCTACTGCAAGCAGGCACATTTAAAGAAATATAATCTGATTGAATGGGGTAATGAGGGACTTAAAATGTGCCTATAGATATGCATTTAACTTGTCAGTGATATCTTCTCGTTTGAAAATCATGGTTTTCTGGGATCGACACCTCCCCCTTTTCATGTAAAACGGCCATGCACATTATCCTGATTACTGAAGTCTGGTTCGAATTAACGAGACCGCATCAGCCTTCGAGAAACAGAGATAGCCTGACTTCAATCACCGGGTTAATTTAAGATGGCTAATGGAACTTTTGATCGATTTAGTTGAACTAGGTATGGGGAATGGGGCCCTGGACACCACACTGATTGGTGGGCTCTGGCTCTGCATTTGATGATTCCCTGATGGCCATCATGGAGAAAGTTGAGCATTTCTTTGTGTCTCAGTGACATGGGGATGACGATTCTCTGCCCCCTTTGCAATAAGTTCCCCACCGTGGACAAATGATCCTTCTCAGCCCAGTAGTGGTCCAAAGCTCAGGTGGTAAGTGATGCTTTTCCGGGCCTCTTGGTCTGGCAATAGCCTTGCCTGCATACTCGGTCTGACATATTTTCCTTTGCAATTCACCGCAATCTTGCTTCCGAATCTTGGAGACCTTCTCTCACCACGTCAAAGAACACTTGTACTTCTGCCTCAGCCTCTTTTCAGCTGCAGAAAGGCTCCACTGCACTGATACTCTGGAAAGTGTATCCACAGCAGTGGCGGACTGGGACACAAATTCAGCCCGGGACATTCAGACGCACCAGCCCACACACCGGCCCACGCACCGGCCCCACACAACGGCCGTTATGAAACACTTGTCCAGTATTAAACAACCCAAGGCTGTGGCTAAGGAGTCAACATCAGGGAGACCAAATCTACACACCGCCCTAGATGTGCACTCATGCACAGTGCACACACACACACACACAGACACACACATACATATACCGTTACTTCCGTCATTGGCATATGTTTTTTTTTTTACTAACATCTTAGTGCCTCATTAGCCTAGGGATTAAGGATACATGAAGTATTAACTACACCATAATAATATTGAGGTTTTGATCCATAGAAAGTAGGGATGTCCGATATTATTGGCCTACCGATATTATCGGCCGATATCGGCATTAAAATGTGATATCGAAAAATATCGGTATCGGTTTTAAAGAAATAATATTTTATTTACATTTCTATAACCTTTATTTACCCAGGCAAGCAAGTAAGAACCAATTCTGATTTTATTTATTGTCAAAAGTATGCATAATGTTGTGTTAATTCCACAACAAGAGATATGTAATGTTAATTACCTGAAATTATTCCATTTCTTGGGGCGGGAAACCCTGCATATATCGGTATCGGTTGATATCGGTATCGGAAATTAAGAGTTGGACAATATCGGTATATCGGTATCGGTAAAAAAGCCAATATCGAGCATCCCTAATAGAAAGGTCTGTGCTACACAATTTCAGTTAGATTGGATTTATTGTCCTTTAATTTGGCACTCATGACATTAGTTGCTTGCCGTTTAATCAACATTGAAAGACCCCCCACTTCCTCCCAGACACCCATTCCAAGAGCCTGTTTTCTCTCTCTCTCTCTCTCTCTCTCTCTCTCTCTCTCTCTCTCTCTCTCTCTCTCTCTCTCTCTCTCTCTCTCTCTCTCTCTCTCTCTCTCTCTCTCTCTCTCTCTCTCTCTCTCTCTCTCTCTCTCTCTCTCTCTCTCTCTCTCTCTCTCTCTCTCTCTCTCTCTCTCTATGTATGTGTCTCTGTGTGTGTGTGTCTCTCTCTCTCTGTCTCTCCCTCTCTCTGTGTGTCTCTCACTCTGTGTCTCTCTCTCTCTGGCTCTCTCTCTGTGTGTCTGTCTGTCTGTCTGTCTGGACTGGGCTCTCTCTCTCCCTCAGGGTCAGCTGTGCTGGACTGGGCGCTCTCTCTCCCCTCAGGGTCAGCTGTGCTGGATTGGGCGCTCTCTCTTTCCTCAGAGTCAACTGCATAAGAAGAACATCAGCAATCAATAATAATGGCTTGAATTCATACAGCGTTTTTCAGCCTTTTGAAAACACCCAAAGTAGTAGTAGTAGTAGTAGTAGTAGTTTATTCAGTCATCATCTCACACAATACAATATACCCCATCATTTAACAATATTTGCTTTTACAGTGACTGAAAAGGTACAGACTGAAGCATAATGCTTATATATGCCTGTCCTATATTCTTAACAAAAATTAAAAAAATTGGCGGCTACGTGGCGTAGTGGGCAAGGCGCTCGCCACAAATACTGGAGACGCTGGGCTCGCCTGTTCGAGCCCAGCCCTCCACATTGCTTTCAGTTTAGCTGGTCGTTCATACTAATACACATTGGCCGTATTAGGGGGTGGGAAACTGATGGGTGGGGATTGGGCGTTGTGGACAGCGACTCCTACAGGTCGGTTGGTGTGCCTGCGCAGTAGAATCAGGAAGTGTCGGGGGCAGCGTGAGCCTCCCACGCGTTACTCCTCGCCACTGAGAGATCGAGCTGCGCAGGTGAAAAGATGCGACTGCTGTTACCTCAAGTACCGGAGGGGACTTGTGCTATGTATGACTTAGTCCACATTGCAGCCGGCTTGTGGGAGGCAAGAAACAGCGTTCGTGACAGGGGAGGGTTGAATTGGATGATACGAAATTGGGATGGGAGAAAATGTAGAAAATGGGAGAAAAAGTGGATAAAAAAAAAAAAAAAAAAAAAAAATTAAATTAAGACTCCAAAACAGTATTCTAAAAGAAAATAGCAAAAGAAAACAGTATTATTCACCCCTGTAGTTTTCAAAAATAGCTTTACAAATTTTTCTTAAAAACCAAAAGCGAATTACTCATTCTTAACTGTATATCAGCATTGTTCCACAAAGCGCTTCACAGAAACCATCAAGCATTCACACTCACACAGTCATACACTACTGGTGGTTGTGAGCAGCATCAGCAAACACAGCTGCCCTGTGGCAGACTGACGGAATCATGTCTGCTAATCAGCGCCAACCACCATCAACAACCTTCATAAATACATTCAACATTAATGGAATAGGCTAACTACCAACTTAGCTGTAGCAGTTAGCTGTTATATGCAATCACATATGTTTAACTACGGGGTAGTAGTTGACCTAGTTGTTAGCTTAAGCTAGTTAGCTGTGGTTATTTACAAACATGTAGATGAGACTAATCATATACAGATCGAGAACAACAGTTGGGAATTCTAAGGTACATCTTATTTAAGCATGTAAAATGGCAACGAATCAATTCAATCAATTAGATTACCAATATTATATCAACATGAAAATTTGGAAGGGAACATAATAGTATTTTATTTTAGTATTTACTATTATAATATTAGTAGCCGATTAATTTGCAGCCCGTCCTAGGTTCTGATTGGCTCTCTAGGTTAGCACTTTAGCTTCTGATGCTGTGGTGGGCACTAGTCCTAACATTGCTAACTAAACTTTTAGTCAGAGAAAAAACATCACGAGTCACAACTATTTACGTCCACGTGCTGTAAGGAATCAGGAATACGGAAAGCACATTGTCTTGTAATAGAATGACTGAAATCACTGCAAGAGCTAGTATAGGCTAGCTAGCCCTCATGAACCGGCAGACACCAACAGTAGAATATGCACTAGGCTACTGCATGTACCTGTCATGTTACTGTTGGTTCCTTCCACTTGAACTTCATCATCATTAGCAGCAGCAGCGGGTAAACATGTCTGTAATTTTAGAACATTGTTCTGCGTCTTTTACTAGCAATTTTAGTTTTTTAATTCTAGCTTTTTCAGCTCCACCCTTTCTTTTTTGCATTCTCCATGTCTGCGCTTCTAGGCCTACTCGCGGTTGGGAGGAAACGTGAATCTCATTCACTGATGTCTCATGTCTCATTCAAGACTGGCTAACAAAAGCATGTCTTTCACTTAACACCAAGAAAACAGTGTGTATGATGTTCACAAAGTCACCAGTAGAGGTCACTCACTCTAATGTGTTTCTGGGAGAGGCGGAGCTGGACATTGTACATTAATTCAAGTATCTTGGGGTCACATTGGACTCTACATTGACCTTCAAAAAGTCATGTGAAGAAAGTGACAAACAGTCAAGTTTAACATCGAAAACTTCAGGCAGATCAGGCCCTGCCTGCCAGTTAATGCTGCAAGGATGTTTCTGCATTCAATGATTTTATCACACATCGAGTAGGCCTACTGTTTTATCAACTGGTCTCTTTTATATGTCACTACTCTTACACCAATATAATTACTCTACAAAAAAGCCATAAAAGTATTTGATAGGAAACCAATTTCATTTCATCACTGTAATGTTTTAGAAAAACATAACATGCTAAGTTTCGAGAATTTCCAAGTTTTCAAATATACTTGCTTCATGTACAAGGTTCTGCATGGACTTGCCCCTCCCCCATTGAATGAGTTCATCCAACAGAAAGCAGACACTGGCATTACCACCAGGGCCATCAGTAGAGGGGACTGTAAGGTGCCTTTTCGGTATACTACCATTGCAAAAACTGTGTTCTCTGTTAAAAGTGGTAACTACTGGAATAGCCTGCCAGTTGTGATTAGAGAGTGCCCTACATACTCCATGTTCAAGACCCATCTTAAACTGCATCTTAAGGCAAACCAGAACTGTGATCATTTTTAATCTGATTTAGTTTATGCAACTTGTTTATTGTTTTATTGCCGGCCCACACACTGGCCCACACACCGGCCCACATAATGGCCCACACACCGGCCCACATATGGCCCACACACTGGCCCACACACTACACCGGCCCACACACTACACCGGCCCACACACCGGCCCACATTAGTGGCCCACACACTGGCCCACACACTGGCCCACACACCGGCCCACACACTGGCCCACATACTGGCCCACACACCGGCCCACACACCGGCCCACATACTGGCCCACACACCGGCCCACACACTGGCCCACATTAGTGGCCCACACACCGACTCACACACTGGCCCACACACCGGCCCACAGACTGGCCCACATACTGGCCCACACACCGGCCCACACACCGGCCCACATACTGGCCCACACACCGGCCCACACACTGGCCCACACACTGGCCCACATTAGTGGCCCACACACCGACTCACACACTGGCCCACACACCGGCCCACACACTGGCCCACATTAGTGGCCCACACACCGACTCACACACTGGCCCACACTCTGGCCCACACACTGGCCCACACATCGGCCCACATTAGTGGCCCACACACTGGCCCACACACTGGCCCCAAAAAAAAAAGAAAAAAAAAAGAAAAAAAAAAGTAAAAAAAAATTTTTTTTTTTTTTTTTTTTTTTTTTTTTTTTTTGGACCAGCCCACTTTGGTCCCGGCCCATCGGGATTCGTCCCGAACGTCCCGATGGCCAGTCCGCCACTGATCCACAGTGATCGCCTTCTCCCCTGCCAAATGGATAATGTCAAAGGAGAACTTCAACATCCTCAGATACGACGAAACCTCATGATCCGTAAGGGGAGGTTCATCAGGACCTTTTTTGCTCAGCAGTGTCAGCAGAGGTTTGCTGTGAAGCGTATTCCTCAGCTGAAAGGAACGGAAGGGAGATGCGCTACTACCTCTGCTCTTATACATAGCTGGAGGGGAAAACTGCATTTCATATCTCTCATTCTCAGTCAGACAGCGGAGCAAACTGGTAGCATATCATGTTGATCTCTCATTTAAAAGTTTTATTGAGCAAAAGTTTACCTATTTAACAGATTATAGCCACATAACAATCTTTTCACACACACTAAAACACTGTGAGAAGCACACATTTAATATATCCTAAATGTAGCCTGTGACTGCTGTAGTCTCGCTCTCTGCGCACACCTCCACACTGTCACTGTCACTTTTTGGGACACCTCGCAAACTCGCTCAAATCTTGATGAGACAAATGCCTTGTGTGTCTTGTCCTTGATTGGGAATGAAATTGAAGAGAATGAAGTTAACACATATAAATTATCTACAACCCATACGTTTTTATTTAACTATCAGTGAGAAAAAGTAATCTGTACGCAACATCGTTGTGTATGGAACATGGTTAGTCTACATTAATCAATATGCCTGCTCGCTGTGTAAATTCTGCGAACAATGATCTGCTTGTGTTCCGACATGGGCTCAGTTGGTCATTATGCGGACCTAGGACTCGGGTGTTGGGAGGGTAAACTCAGTGCGGAATAATTGTAATGTTTGTGTTTGCACATACTGTACATCCCCTCTGATTAATGTGCAGTTAAGGTCAGGAGTCCAGTGCATGTGCAAAAGGGGATCTAAAGAAATAGCCAAGGTAATTGACTATGTTACTGATATAACGAATGACAGTGGCAACAGGAATAGTGACAGTTGGGGGCAACAATGACTAGAGACAATAGGGGGTGACAGTGAATAGTGACAGTTGGGGGCGACAGTAAATAGTGACAGTTAAGGGCGACAGTGAATAGTGACAGTTGGGGGCAACAGCTCGGGAGGTAAAGCAGTTGTCTGGTCATTCGTCTGGTTGACTCCCGGGCAGCATGTCGAAGTGTCTGATGAGCAGTGATGCCACAGATTACTTGTAAAAGTAATCCGATTACTGATTACTGATTACTCCTTTAAAAAGTAATCCAAGTTACTTTACTGATTACTTGATTATCAGAGTAACTTAGTTACTTTGAAAGTAACTAGGTTACGAAGTCGTCGTTCCCCCAACAGTTTTTTTTAAACGCTTTATTGAAAGTGCATAAATTGTTTTTAACTTGTTTCTCTGCACATAACGTAAATTGTTAAACTAGTGCTTCAGCTTCTGTACCATCAAGTATGGTAAAGCAACAGTCTATGATGCTCACAGCATTAGAGCAGCCAGCCAGTGGTTTTACAAAACCAGTGTATCCATTCACATCTAACAAATGCAGGCTGAACTATTCAATTATATCAACTGTAACTATTAAATTGTTTTTATAAATGTCTCTCTATAAACATACAAGCAGTCTCTCTTTAACATGTAAATTAACTGTAAATCTGGCAAATAAGAGCTTTTCTCTCTCTCTCTCTCTCTCTCTCTCTCTCTCTCTCTCTCTCACCCCTCTCTCTCTCTCTCTCTCTCTCTCTCTCTCTCACCCCTCTCTCTCTCTCTCTCTCTCTCTCTCTCTCTCACCCCATGCCTCTTTCTCTCCAACCCCACCCAGACAGCCTACATCTCTAATATAATAATAATAATAATAATAATAATAATAATAATAATAATAATAATAATAATAATAATTATTATTATTATTATAATATAATCCCTTCTCTCCCTCTCTGTGTGTATGTGTGTGCGCGTGTGTGCGTGTGCTTGTGCTTGTGTGTGTGTGTGTGTGTGTGTGTGTGTGTGTGTGTGTGTGTGTGTCTCTCTCCCCTCTCTCTGTCACTCGTGTTCTCCCACCTGAAGAACTGTGGGAGAGCATTAGAGCAGCCAGCCAGTGGTTTTACAAAACCAGTGTATCCATTCACATCTAACAAATGCAGGCTGAACTATTCAATTATATCAACTGTAACTATTAAATTGTTTTTATAAATGTCTCTCTAGTCTTCTTGCGGTTTCACTTCGTTTAGACAAGCGTTTTGGGGTGGAATTCTCAGACGAATGCAACGGTGCCCTGCTGTCAGACGATTGGCGCATATGTCACATGACGTGCTGTGAAGACCCGCCCTACTCTGCCTCTGATTCGCAGACTGTGGATGGGGAATGTGATTGGGCCAAAGCAGAGTCACTCACAGACAGAGAGTCCAGTCACGCCGCGAGGACACATTCTTGTGTAACCCTTTCACTGCCACACCACGTCACTCCCAAATAAGAAAAACAGCTCAAAAATGTATTTTTGACTGTCGAAAACGAAATAAAATACTGCATTCCGCATGCATTATGAATTTATGATGAGATAGTAACGAAATAGTAATGCACAGCCACTTGGACAAGTAACTGCAATCAGATTACTGGCTTTTAAAGAGATTAACGCGTTAGATTACTATTTTCGGGGGAAAGTAATCAGATTACAATAACGCGTTACTTAGTAACGCGTTACCGGCATCACTGCTGATGAGCAGGTTGGCACCTTGCATGGTTGCCTCCGCCATCGGTGTGTGAATGTGTGAGTGAATGGGTCAAATGTGAGGAACAAATTGTAAACCATTTTGGATGAAAGCCCTATAAAAATGCAGTCCATTTAATGACAACATCACTGTATATAACGTTATTTTAACATGGCTACTTCCAACGACAAAAGCTGTTTATTCTCAAACTGCCACACCAACACATCAGCTCAGCTCACGAATGCATCCTATACTCCAGCGTTTACCAAACTTAGGGTCGCGACCCAAAATGGGTCCCGGACCCGTTTTTATTGGGTCGCCAATAAAAAAAAGAATAAAAGAAATATATATATTTTTTTATAAATAAAAATGCTGTAGATGTGTTCATTCAGTTTGGCACCACATACTTATGTGAATCTGGGTTTTCTACTCTAGCATACCTGAAAAACAAATACAGAAACAGACTAAATGCTCAGCATGACCTCAGAATAGCACTTTCAAAAACCAAGCCCAGAATAGATCTGCTGGTTGAAGACTTCAACCAGCCACATACCTATCATTAGATTTCATTGTGCCATATATATATATATATATATATATATATATATATATATATATATATATATATATATATATATATATATATATAATAGTGCTGTCAGGCGATTAAAAAAATTAATCTAATTAATTACAGGATTTGTAATTAATTAATCTAATTAATCGCATTTTAATCGCATAACCATTTTATGCCTGATATTCTATATTCTATAATCATATTTCAAATTGCATGTGTCCGGATGGCAGAATTCAGTACTGTATCTACAAAACCTTCTGTTTAATCATCTTCCATCTATTAATTTGCTTAGATTTTTCAGGTCTGGTCAATTTGAGCATAGTGTTATTCACAGTCAAAGATAAAAAAGTTTTTTATTGATATTCTCATTTGGTTCATTACAATTTACTCAAGCCTAGTAACAGACACAGTATTTCGGACACTGGGAATACATTCCCTGAGATCCATAGATGTCCCTAGAATCAGATACCAAGAACATGCAAATGGACCATATAAAAAAAAGTCTGTAATGTGTATTCTACGTTCTTATGGAATGAATGAGATAAAAAAAAAATGTATTAAAAAAAAAAAAAAAAAAAAAAAAAAAACTTTTTTTTTGTAATTCATTTTGAGTTAATTTTCATAACGCGATAATTTGCTGTGTAATTAATTAATCTAATTAACGCGATAAACTGACAGCCCTAATATATAAATATTATACCCCTTCTAGCATGATGTCAGGTCAGTGGAATTTTTTAATAAGTCAGTACAAATTAATCAGAATGTTGGGGTTTAAGGTTGAGGGACGGAGGGAGGAGGTAAGAAATGGAGAGTTGAAAAAGGGGTTAGAAATAGAAAGGAGAGTAGAACATGTTTGTTCATTTAAAAGTGTTACAAAATTTTATGTACATAATTATGTTATGAGGTGGTTAGCAACTTAACATTACACTCTGATTATTGCTGTGATGTACTTTTATAATTAAATAAATACATTTCATATACATTTGAAATTCATGGTTTGTTGTGTTCTTTATCAGTAGTTTATAAATGTATGTTATGGCAATGCATGATGTATTTTTGTACGTTTGAGTCCCGGGGAAACACCAAATTTCTCTTTAGGGTCTCAAGCTGAAAAAGTTTGGGAACCCCTGCTATACTCTATCTATTCATTATTATTGTACATGTATATGGAGTTACTTTGGACATCTGGACAAACTAATTTGGGTGCATGTTTCTGACATGTGTCCTCAAGTTGCTAGTGGTGAATAGAGCATCTGTAGCTTACATACTTTTCATGCAACTTTGTCCTGAGGTTTCATGATTTTGCCATCTAGTGACCAAAATCGTAATATTCCCAAAGGCTTTGTAGATTGTTTGGACTGCAAATCACTCTCTCCGCAGGCGAGTTGGGTTTCAAACTGTCATCATTGCCATGTGGTTGTTGTTGAGTTTTTGTCGCTTTTCAGCTCCAGGGATAGGCTTGCATTTGATTTGCAAATCCGCTATGAAATGAAAGTGACATTGTGCCTGTGAAGTAATAATAGCACAGAATCACAGGATGTCAGACCTACGTTTAAAGAATAGATGCTGCTTTTTTAACTATTGAATATACATTTTCACAATGTATTATTATTATTATAATTTTTTTTACAAATGTAATATTTATCAAATATAGAATATAAAGTTGACAGCCCTAGTGTGTGTGTGTGTGTGTGTGTGTGTGTGTGTGTGTGTGTGTGTGTGTGTGTGTGTGTGTGTGTGTGTGTGTGTGTGTGTGTGTGTGTGTGTGTGTGTGTGTGTGTGTGTGTGTGTTGTGTGTGTATGAGAGTGACCTGATTCTGCTAAATTAGTCTACACCACCCCTATTTAGGCAAGGCTAGCCCTGCCCAGTCTGGCCCCGGCTCCTCGACTGGTCCCGGCTCCTCGTCTGGCCCCGGCTCCTCGACTGGTCCCGGCTCCTCGTCTGGTTCCGGTTCCTTGTCTGGTCCTGGCTCCTCGTCTGGTCCCGGCTCCTTGTCTGGTACCGGCTCCTCGTCTGGCCCCGGCTGCTCGTCTGGCCCCGGCTCCTCGTCTGGTCCCGGCTCTTCGTCTGGTCCAGCCCTACGCCGTGGTCTTCGCCGTGGTCTACATCCGCAGAGAACCACGTCCGGGGTTCTGCTCCCGGTCCCGAGGCCTGCACATGGAGTGGTCCCCGTCCGGGGTCCTGCTCCGGGGTTGTCGTCTTCGCACCTCCGCTCCGGCCCTTCTGGTCCGGCCCTGAGTCCTGCGCCTGGAGGATTCCTCGTCCAGGGTCCTGCTCCGGGTCTGTCACCCACGCCCCTTTGCTCCAGGCCCCCTGACCGGTCCTCCGTCCCCGTGTCCAGCCCCCCTCACCGGTTCTCCGTCCCCATGTCCAGTCCCCCTCACCGGGCCTTTGTCCCCGTCTCCGGCCACCCTGGCCCTGTGCCCCGCCCGCCCTTCACCGGGCTCCCCTCTGGTCCGGTTCTTTGGGTCCCCTGCTGCTTTTCCCCTCCTGGGTTCTTTTCGCTGCCTCCCGGCCCCGGTTCTCCGGGTCCTCGCCCCCAGTTTTTTCCGGGGTCTCTGCCCCCGGCCTCGCCCGTTCCCGGACGGTCTTGCCGGTCGTCTGGGAGCCGACCCTTTGGGGAAGAGTACTGTCATGGTCCCAGCCAGGGACCCTACCTGAACAATATGAACAGTGGTTTTCTGCCGCCCTCTGGTGGCCAAACGCAGCATGAATGAATGAAAACTTTATTTAACAGATTGCAGAATGGGTACAATACAGTACAGCTCAATACACACAATTGTTAAGAGGATGCAGACCAGAGAAAGACGTTTGTCTTGTTTACATCAGGGTCCCGCATTTTCAATTCATATTGACATTTATGACATACTCAAGATACATGACATTTCTGGCATAGGGACATACAGGTATTTAGTACTGTTAGGTTAGGACATTTACAGGGGCCAGTTTCGAATTGCAGTCTCCCGTAGGTGTTCTTTGAGAGTGGTTTTGAATGTGGGTAGGGATTCACATTCCTTTACAGCTTTGGGTAGGGCGTTCCACATTGATGTGGCATAATTGCGAAACGTGTTTAGTCCCTTGTTTGAGCCGAATCAGGGTTTAACATGATTTGTGGAGCTCCCTCTGGTGTTGTGATCGTGGTATTCACTGACCTTTGGGAAGTATTTTGACATGTACATGGGTACCTTGGTCGTGTAGTGTATCTTGTAGACCAGGCCCATTGCAAGTTGCTGTACTCTGTCGTCTACTCTAAGCCATCCTAGGTTGTCAAAGTGGGCAAGGGTGAGGTGGGTTCTAGGAGTAAGGTCAAGCAGTAGTCTGACCAGTTTGTTTTGAGATGTTTATAATTTTGTTTTTAGCGCCTTTGAGGTGCTTTGGTACCATGAGGTGCAAGCATAGTCGTAGTACCCTTGAATGAGTGCTCCTGCCAGAGTCTTCAGGGTATTCTTGTTTACCAGTGAGGAGATCCGGTACAAGAATCGAGTTCGTTGGTTGACTTTTTTTATTACATTGGATGCCATTTTTTCACAGGAAAGATTTGCCTCTAGGATGGAACCCAGGTAGGTAATTTCTTCTTTCCTTGTGACAATATTGTCACCCACTGTAACTGAGAAGCTGTCGGTCTTGCTGAGTTTGTTATTTGAACCGAAGAGAATGGACTCTGTTTTGCCCATGTGTAATGATAGTTTGTTATCAGCGAGCCATATGCAGATTTTGCCTAGTTCCGAGCTGAGGGTTTTTTCAACCTGTAACTTGTTCTTGTCAGAGACCAGCAGGGCCACGCAAACAGGAACAAGTTGCAGTCACAAGCTGACGACATGTCATTTGCATAAATTAGGAACAGTAGCGGTCCTAGTATGCTTCCTTGTGGAACACCATAGCCAGACCAGGCTGCAGAAACAAATTAGTGGGGGGGCATAAAATGTTCTCGGGGGGGCACAATGGTTTTTCAACACAGGTTCCCTTTTATACGTTTCAGCTGGGACAGCGGCGCTGTGGCTTGCTCGACGCTGCCCACGGTGCTGAACTAAACAGCAGAGAGGCAATTGAAAAATCAAATTTCTCTCTATCTTAAGAACTTTCACTTATACAAAAACAGACTGAACGGATATATATAACAGACCTGCTGGGGCAGCGGACTGAGAGCAGGGGACACAAACAGGCTGGATAAGATGGTCAAGAAGGCCAGTAGCGTGGTTGGGGTGGAGCTGGACTCTAGCGAGGGTGGGGCGGAGAGGAGGAACCTTGCTAAGCTCCAGGCCATCAGGGAAAACCCCTCCCACCCACTATACACAGACTTGGCTGACAGGAGGAGCATGTTATAGGCTCACACTACCTAAATGCAGCACTGAACGGCACAGGAAGTCCTTCATTCCGACAGCCATCAGACTATACAATGCATCACTGTGCCTCACTGCATCACTGAGCACAGAGTGACAATTACCATCTTCCTGGACTCTTACTTTTTAAACAGCACTGTGCATTATTACACCTACTGTAGACTTCAGTTTATTTTTACTGTATTTATTTACTGTATCTTTTATTCTATTTTTATTCTATTTCATTTTATTCTATTCTTAGGCCATTTGTTTTGTTATTCTTATTTGTGACTTGTTCTGTCTAAATGTTTAATGTTGAGTGATTTGCAGTGTCAAATTTCCCTCAGGATAATACATTTCTATTCTATTCTATTCTATATCTTTGAAAAGTCTCCATTTATTCAACACTTCTGAATTCACTGACAAACTGAACTGAACTGACAAAAATAAGGTGCATAAAAAAGCAAACAAAATTCCTCCACAGGCTACTCACCATCATAAGTAGAGCGGCAAGCGGTGTTTGGGGACAGAGTGAAATCTTCTTAAAACACTGCCCCTCCACTCATTCCTGAACTTTTTTGTTAAGTCCTTCTCAAATGCCAACTGAATTAAATTGGCCTTAGTTGCGTCGATGAAGCATACTAAGGTGATGTTCTGTAAAGACGTTCTTGAGGGTAGAAAACGAATTCTCACAGAGTGCCGTGCTAGCTTCAGTAGTGTTGTTGTTGACATCAGTGCCCAGTCCCCGACTAAGGATTTGGATAGATGACTTTGATTCAATTATTTTTTCTTTTTTTTTCCAGGGTGGGCACAGCTGACTCAGTGGGAGGGCCCGGCCCCCTAATGCCCGCCCATGGCGCCGGGACTGACCACAGCTCACCACAGGGATAGGGTACCATTTACCTCCACCATCTGTTATCTCCCCTCCAGGTAGGATTATCATTGCATCCAGCTCACTGATAGACTATCAAAACCAATTGCTTTTAGCTTGTCAATCCGAATGGTGTGATTGACAGTGTCGAAGGACTTTTGTAGGTTGTATCCTGTGGCCTACAACATGGCCGATCAAAGAGAGTATCACCTGTAAAGAGAGGACACCAGTGCTGGCAAGTTAACCCTTTCCATGAACCGTCTCTTCAAACCACCAACTATCCCGGACTTGACCACCTTCACTCAAGATCTCCAGTGTCCCTGTTCTCCCAGCTTCCCCCTACCAATCTCCAAGCTGTCCTCAGCCACCACTTCAGCCTACCCCAGCCTGCTACTCCCACATACACACACACACACTCACTGAGCACACACCCAATCCCCAATCTGGACTGTTTATTTATTTTACTCATTACCCCTTTTCACTTGTATTCTATGTATCTGTTTTGCACTTGATTATTTTGAATACAGTATATATTATTTGCCTGAATACTGTTTGCCTGCCTCTTATTTCAATATTTCAAACCTCATCACATGCTGTTTTTTGTAGTGGAGGTTACCTGGAGCTAGCCGGTAACAACAGTAAGCTTTAATTTAGCTTATTTAATTTATTGACAGGTTTTAGCCTGTCTGGCGCCCAATACACCACTGTAACATTTACATTTAGATTATATTGGGCTGACCACCGCTACAGATGTGGCGCCCAACGTGGGGCCGATATACTGTCAGTTTAAGTTTAATGTTGTAAGTGTACTCAAACCTGCTATACAGGTGTAACTTTAATTTAAAGGTAAACTTAGATTGTGATAAGGTTTTGATTATTCTGGTTATTCTGTTTGCCACAGAGGAACCTATGTGTTCAGTTTTTTTGAGGAGGCTTACATTTATTCATGTAGTAATGTGCTACTGTATTTCATTTTATTAAGTGGAACACTCAAAACTCCACATATATAATTACCCCTGATAAACACACATAATGTCTGATTCTGGAAATAACCAACACAAGCATTCCCCATCGGTCTCTCTGGAGATTGAGGGTCCAGACATCCAAACACCGATGCAAACTCATGATGGCAGAGGTGCACCTGGTGTGCAAATTCAAACCTACTTCCAAACTCCAACTCATCATCCTACAGAAACACATGGAAGCCATGTGCAATCCTTTTACCTGCCACAAGGTAATCCCCTTCTTACCCCTACACAGCCTCTAACATGGGGAGATGAAGCCCATGTTCTCCCAACTGTACAGTCCTTCACTGTGCCAGGGGAGGCCACACATTCCCCCACACCTTCCTCCACTTCTGAATCTGAATCCCAGTGTGAACTACCAGGAGTAATTGCAACTCCTGCAAGGGAGTTGAGTCAACTCGCTGTCAAAACCCAGGACAATTGGGTGAAAATAAATGAAGCAATGGAGAAACAAGGCAAAGTATTGAGAGAGCTTACAAAATGTATGAAGGAAAGTCAAATGCAATCCATTGTACAGAGTAAAGCCCTGTCTGACCAATTGCATGCTAATTACTGCAATCTCAAATCAGACATCACCTCCAACAAATAGAAGGTGGAAACTGAAATGGATAACATTGTGAAAGCAGTAAAAAATGTCATATCAGTCGAAGTGAAAAACTCAGAACTGTCCTTTGTTTCAGAGATCCGCTTCATGGTGGAGCAGCTCCAAGTTGAAGTACAACAGGAAATCCAAGCTTCTAAAAGAACCACACAAGAAGGCATTGCCAATTTACACAAAGCTGTTAATTGCAGTAATGCACAACTTAACAAACTGTACACCAACCTGGAAGATATGAGAACAGAGATGAAGAAACAGACCGATGAGCAGTAACAGAAAATAACATACTTGGAAGAGAAAATTGAATCACTTACAATCCAACAACCTTCCACTCTTCCCTCACTATCTCCTACTCATGTATGTCAACAACATACACCTCCCACAACAATTTTAACCACTACCACGGCCATCACAAAAAGTGATCATATCAAGCTGACATTCCCAACATATGGAAGGCCTAATGATGATCCAGACCCCCTAAACTACCTATCTAAGTGTCATGACTTCCTGGCTCTACAGTCATTGTCCGATTCTGATCTTCCTGCAACCTTCAGAACTGTGTTACATGGAACAGCATGTGACTGGTGGGAGATTGCCAGGTCATATGTATATTCATGGAGTCAGTTTGAATCTGCTTTTCTGTCTGCATTTCTAGCTGAAGATTACGAGGATGAGCTGGCAGAACGTGTCAGAACCAGAATACAAGGAGAATGAGAAACCATCAGAGATTTTGCCTTCTCCTATAGAGCACTATGTAAGAGGTGGAACTCCTCTTTGACTGAAGCAAGCATAGTCAAGATGATTTTGAAAAATATCAAACCACATCTTGCCAGCCAACTCCGAGGTCGAGTTAACGATGTTGAAGAGCTAGTACGCCTTGGTCACCAATTTGAAAGAGATCATGAGCAACAGTTGGAATATAATCAAGATGCTGGCAGAAGAAATGTTCCAACCAATCCCAAAGGCAACATTCCTGTTCAACCAGCAGACAAGCCTCCAGTGGAGATGTAAAGAACAGCACCCTCCTGGTTCTTGTCCAAGCTATCGCTCACCTGCCAACCCCAGAAGACCCACCAACCACCAGCAAAACAAGCAGCATCCTCATCCTAATAAATACAGCAGTCAACCTAGTAACAGTTCTGTATCAGCAGTAAATATAAATAACCATTCTCCCAGTCCTCCGTCTATCCCACAGCAGCTGGTTGTGCCTATTTCCATTGGTACATGGCGTGGAAAAGCCATAGTAGATACAGGTGCAAGTTACACCCTCATCCATGAATATCTCTGGGTGGAATTAGGTATGACAAAAGAAGACCTCATACCATGGATGGATGGTCCATTGTATCTAGCTAATGGTGTTGCAGCAACCCCACTTGGATGGATAGACCTTTCAATTGATCTACAGGGACAGGTGTTCAGTCTACCAGCAGCCATACTTTCTCCACAAGCCCTGGCTTATGGTGTCATCCTTGGCCTTGATTTTATTTCCCTCAGCATGTTACAGATCAATGTGGCTGACAGAGAATATGGTTTTAAGTCCAATCCCTTCACCTATCCATTTCAGCCAGGCACGGCGAGAGTCCCAGAAAAGGCATTTCAGCAGAACAAACTAAAAAAGTTTCCAGATGCTCTCTCCAGGATTTCCACCTGTGCAGGATACCGCCTGTACTCGAGCAAAAAGGATGCTGTAAGTCTCCCTGTATCACTTGCACTCATTTTGGAAGAACAGCACAAAGACCCCAAGATTGAAAGAATCTTCAAAGCACTAGCCGAAGATGATGATACTGTGGGACAAGGTTATGTTGTCCTGGAAGACAAAGTCTACCGTAAAACACAAATGTCAAACAAGCAGTTTCATTATCGCATCTACATTCCAGAGAGCCTGGTTCAACAGATACTCCAAAACTATCATGACAACCCTCTAAGTGGCCATGTTGGGATATTCAAGACCTACAAACGACTTCATGGAGTAGCTTTTTGGCCTAGAATGTGGACAGATGACCAGAAACCTGCTGGTAAGGTCCTACAGCACACAGTTAAAGGCCCCAAGACGCACAATGGGATCACACCTCCAAGGGTGATCTTCTCAAGGGGGGAAGTGTGTAACAGACAGTGATGCCAGTAACGCGTTACTAAGTAACGCGTTATTGTAATCTGATTACTTTTCCCCGAAAATAGTAATCTAACACGTTAATCTTTAAAAGCCAGTAATCTGATTGCAGTTACTTGTCCAAGTGGCTGTGCGTTACTATTTCGTTACTATCTCATCATAAATTCATAATGCAGGCGGAATGCAGTATTTTATTTCGTTTTCGACAGTCAAAAATACATTTTGAGCTGTTTTTCTTATTTGGGAGTGACGTGGTGTGGCAGTGAAAGGGTTAAATACAAGAATGTGTCCCGCGGCGTGACTGGACCCTCTGTCTGTGAGTGACTCTGCTTTGGTCCAATCACATTCCCCATCCACAGTCTGCGAATCAGAGGCAGAGTAGGGCGGGTCTTCACAACACGTCATGTGACATATGCGCCAATCGTGTGACAGCAGGGCTCCGTCGTCGGAGAATTCCACCCCAAAACGCTTGGCAAAATTAAAAGTGAAACCGCAAGATGACTTTTGCGGTTTCTGTTCAGACTTCCATCCCAAAACGCTCGTCTAAACGTAGCCTCAGTCACTACTTCACGTTTGTGTCAGCTAAGCCGGGTGAAAAAAACATTCATATGCGGAGGAAACAAAATACTGTCTACCGCTAAAAACAGCACATCCAATTGCATTGAAAGCATCTGGAATCACAACACTAGCCGACGCTTCGACTAGGTACAGGAGGGTTGATGGTGGCAGAGCAAAAGCTCTTATTTGCCAGATTTACAGTTAATTTACATGTTAAAGAGAGACTGATTGTATGTTTATAGAGAGACATTTATAAAAACAATTTAATAGTTACAGTTGATATAATTGAATAGTTCAGCCTGCATTTGTTAGATGTGATACACTGGTTTTGTAAAACCACTGGCTGGCTGCTCTAATGCTGTGAGCATCATAGACTGTTGCTTTACCATACTTGATGGTACAGAAGCTGAAGCACTAGTTTAACAATTTACGTTATGTGCAGAGAAACAAGTTAAAAACAATTTATGCACTTTCAATAAAGCGTTTAAAAAAAACTGTTGGGGGAACGACGACGACTTCGTAACCTAGTTACTTTCAAAGTAACTAAGTTACTCTGATAATCAAGTAATCAGTAAAGTAACTTAGATTACTTTTTAAAGGAGTAATCAGTAATCAGTAATCAGATTACTTTTACAAGTAATCTGTGGCATCACTGGTAGCAGAGTAGCCTATTGGCACTGCCCCTTTAAGGCAGGCAGTCTAATTGCCATATAGGACTCAGCTGAGTTGATTGCAGCATGGGGAGCAGAGAATGGGCAGCAGAGCAGAGTGAAGCAGAGCAAGTGGAGCAGCACAAGGATGCAGAGCAGGAGAGAGGAGTGAAGTGAGAGCAAGGGAAATACTGAGAAGAATATGTGAGTTAAGAAGGCAAAGAACAAGTCGATTTGGAGGAAACGGTGACAGACTCCTCATGTATCCTGTGGCCTACAACATGGCCGATCAAAGAGAGTCTCACCTGTAAAGAGAGGACACCAGTGCTGGCAAGTTAACCCCTTCCATGAACAGTCTCTTCAAACCACCAACTATCCTGGACTTTACCACCTTCACTCAAGATCTCCAGTGTCCCTGTTCTCCCAGCTTCCCCCTACCAATCTCCAAACTGTCCTCAGTCACCACTTCAGCCTACCCCAGCCTGCTACCCCCACACACACACACACTCACTGAGCACACACCCAATCCCCAATCTGGACTGTTTATTTATTTTACTCATTACCCCTTTTCACTTGTATTCTATGTATCTGTTTTGCACTTGATTATTTTGAATACAGTTGTCGTATCATTTGATAAATATAGCTCACAAAACTCTATAAGGTGTGACATATGAATGCATTAGACTTGCAGTCTTAACACTTTGAGTGCCACGCCGGGTTTTCCTTTTTACCCCCTGAATGCCACCATCGGCGCCAATGTTAACGTTAATATCGCCTAATCTATGTTTTAAATTATGGCTATGTGTCTAATCTGCCCATCGCATTATCAAAGACTATTTTCCAGTCAGTGCTGTCAAGGCAGATTGTTTTTTTATCGCGTCATTTCCGTTTCAGAGCATTTAGAAGAGCACCCGTTTTGAGATAAAAAACAGCCCATTCTGGACCATTCTATGAAAATCGTCTTTTACTGGAATATTCCACAACGTTGATATTCGTCTGCCTTTTTATGAATAGTTTTCAAATAAACGCTAGATGATCAATATTATACGTGCACGCAAGAACATTCGGGCCGCGCATGGATAATCGCCGCGTTGATTTCCTCTCGGACTTTTACAGTGAAACCGAAAGAGGACATTTCACAAGACAGTTTATAACTTCATCAAAATTTGTCTGATTATCCTAACACTGATAACATAGAGTCCTTACCTGACATCAGATGGTATCCAACTGGTATATTCCAATTCCTGATCACCATTCGAAAAAATCGATAAGTGTATAGATCCAACGCGATACAGTAGAACTCCATGATCAGCGGGGCTCAGAGTCTCCAGAATGAACTGTGGTAACCCCGGCTGGATCAGTGGACTGGAAAATGTGGAGTAACAGATTTTTTTCCCCATCCATTTTCATTGAGTCCATTCCAAAATCCCTTATGTCATCTGAAAGACGATAGGGGGCGCTTTTTTCCACATATGATCTCCGGCGGAGCTCGTGTATACTCGGGTAGGCTCGCGTGATGCAATATGATTTCAGATCGCTAAAAAAATTTTAATTAAAAAATTCAGAGAAATCTCGTGAGTGGCTTTCAACCACATAAAAATAAACCCGAGATATCTCGTGTGTGGCAGTTAAAGTGTTAAATAGTCAAAAGGGCAGGTATATCTTGAGCGCATACTGACTGATTCACTTTGCTAAAAAGACAGGCTGGGACAAAGCCCACTAGCTGGCTACGGTTAGAATTTCTATAGGGGGTTGGCTGATCAAGCAGAGTAGAACAATAGTGGGATTTTAGTTGCCCTGGAGGGTAGGAGTTTCTATTTACATTTAGAATGAGTAGGTAGATAATTATATTTATACAACAGGAAACCTCAGTATTAGCGGCCAGGCCAAGGAAGCTTAGGACAATGGGCCACCTGGCTGTTATCTAGCTGAGACTTGTGACACAGGATACTGACAAACTGGTCAGATGAGGTTTTAGGAGGAAACTATTTTTCAGTAACTTTGATTCATTTTAACTGTTAATATGCTTACAATTAATGTGTTTTTACTGGTTTAAGATACTTACATTAAATGGGAACCAATTGCAATTAGTACTATTGAACTGTATAAAGGTTGATGAATGAAATGAGATGAAACACTGTGGTACAATTAGGAGAAGAATATTTGAAGTAAGCAAATGAGCCTTGGTGAATCAAGTGGGGCATATTTTAATGATAACTAAATATAAACTGTTTGTAGCTATTCAACTTAAGCTAAAAGGACTGTTCTGAGACTTAATACCAAAGTTAGTAAGTCTATTTTTAACTAGCAAATAGCCCTTTGAATTTGATGATTTGAAACAATGAAAATGGAGCGGTTGGGCCCAGTCCAGCTTCCTTTGAGATTTGAACTGTGAATGCTGGTGATTGGATGAGACCATTTGTGTGAGGTCACCGATGACCTCACATTGAGGAGTTTCGTCTCGTTGATAAAAGGGGTGTGTGGAAATCACAAGGACAGACCGAGAACAGAACACACCACCCCCCTTTTGGAAGAGGACGGCAAGCAGGAACACACGAAGAAGAAGCTTTTTGAAACGAGAACAGAATCTCTTTGTTCCCCAGGAAGAAGCCACAGCCATCGAAGAACCAGAAGACCATTCCTTTTTTAAATACTTTTGATTAGTCTGATTCAAGTGGGCGGTGGCATAGTACCGAGCATACTTGAATCATTGCACAATTCATTTTCCATTGAATCGAATCCTTGTTATTTCACTTTTTGACTCTGAAATAAAGCTGGATCTGAGAAATAGATCTTCTTCTCCTCTTCATTCTCCTGCTTCGCTGCCGTCCTACAAACCATGTTGGTTTTATCAGTAAATAGGTTTTAAGGTGTAATTCAGAAACACAACGCAGAGTAATTTAGATTAGATGTTTTTTTTAAGATAAAACCCTTATTCCTTATTACGATAAATGGTGCCGTTTGACCCTTAGCTGGGACGTCTATTTTTCGGCATACGAGCAAGGGGTTCGTGACTCTACAGCGGCGGATGATCTGGATCACACCACGGGACATTCTACAATTCTACGAATCAGGTGAGTGACAGAGACAAGGCGAATATGCCAACAACGAGGCGTCCAGGTGGGATGGGGTTGCTAAGGACGCCTGCCGGAGCTCCGTGTCTGTCGCGGGGATCTCGGTGGGCGCAATGATGGTAGCAGGAATGCGTGATGATTCACAGGTCATATTGGCATGGTTCAATTTAAAAACGGGGACGTCTAGGACGCCACTCGAAAATTGATGGAACCGGGCTGCGTTTTACGAATGGCTCTTGATCGTGGCCAAATTCGTCTTGCGTTTGGGAAGCTCGGTAGAATACACACTGGATTACACACGGGGCGTGTTTTTTTTCAGGGGTGTATGGTGTGTTGAGATATTTTTTTCGTGATCTGAACAGTGGGTGAATTATGAGAGTGTGTGATTGCTGGGTAACGCCGGGCCTCCGCTTGCTGTCGTGTCTCAAACGGCAGGGAGCGGAGGTATAGAACGTCGGCAACGACGCAAATGGAATTTTCAGGCTCTGGTCCACAACTGTACGGGTCACGGAATCAGATGGATGTGTAATGAAGGCGCCGATATGGTGGTGTTCGTCACGGGTCGCGGGATATTAATGTAGTAGGTGAAATGAGCGTAGAGGGGGCCCTTCCGAGGCTGAACACGTAGAGCTTTTGAAAATATCACCCAGTTTAGCCGGATATTAGGGGATTTTCTCTGGGGGTATTAGCTGGTCTAGCTATAATCGATCCGTTGTTAAGGGTTGATTAGGGGGATGCGGGATTTGCCGGTTAACCACGAGAAGGTTAATTTCAGAAGGCAAGGACCGGCGGAGGTCCCGATAGAACGTGTTTAGCTTGGGCGTCTTATTTCAATACGTTACGCCGCGGCAATCGGGGACAATAAACTCTTAGCAACAAATTGTTTGATTATACTGTTTACAATGTAAATGTTCATTGCGTGTATTCTAATACAGACGCTCTTATTGCGATAAAAATTTGCGCGGGGAAACTATTGAAAAAAGTAATGTAAAATGTGAATCTTAGGTTGGGAGATACAATGTGCAAGCACTGGAAGTGAATGGATGTTTATAACTAAGGTAATGTGTTATACTAATTATATATGTTTGATGGATGTCTGTTAGTGGTTAGGAATGAATGCCAGATATGTGTAGGTTATTGTTGTATTGTTATGGAATTCTAGTGACCAACAGCCGCGGGATATGTAATAGATAACGCCGTTTTTTCGGAGGCCGTTGGGACGCGGCAGCTGTTAGCTGCTACGTTAGCCGTGGGGGCGAGCAGAGTTAACTATAGACGGGGCTTTGTGGTATCGAGTATATGGATTGGATCGGAAGTGTGTTGGGGTCACTGGGATGTGTGGTGTACGTTAGAATTTTCGAATTCGGTGGGTTTAAGGTCATTGTTTAATGAAATAAGGAATCAAATGGGGCAGAGATTTTGACCCGGAAGTCGTTCTGGACTCTGCTAGATCAATGGCGGCAGCCAGCGGCGGGGTCAAGCTAGCATTTGCAAATGGCCTATGTATGTTGTAATGTTTTTGTTTTGATTAAATCTGTACACTAGCGCTTACAGGGATTAAAGTTCTGCTGCGGGGTGGAGCTGTGTGGTGCTAACATTGCGGTGTGTCGGGCCGCTCGACACTACGGGACAATATGCCGTTTGGGGACGTTTATTGCAATGTCATGGTTGAAGCTAAGCTAATGCTAACTAGCCACGCTGGCTATCGCACGAATGGCTAACGGAGCTAATATGCTAAGCTACCTATGCTAACGACGTAGCATGATGGGACTCTCGGGATATCTCGCGATGTGCTAATAATACAACTTGGCATGTAAACAAGGAGTGCGGCCATCTTGGGTAGGGGTGCCGTGTTTACTTATCTAGGGTAGGGGCGCGGGGCGTCCATTTTGAGGGATTTATTTTTTTCTAGGTGGTGTTTGTTTGGGATTGCAGTAGGGAGCGGCAGAGGCCAGGTTTAGGTTTCCATTCAGAGCTGCTTTGGTTTTCATATTTTCCTACGCACAGGATGTTTTATATCTTTTAAGGGTTAATTTGTTGGAAGGTTAGATTGTTAAGCAGTGATAGTGTTCGTAGTTTAGTTTACATTTACATTTACATTTAGTCATTTAGCTGACGCTTTTATCCAAAGCGACTTACAAGTTCTGTACGACAAGCCATCAGGAAGAGCACAACTCTATCAGCTGAGTAACAATGTTCATCAAAGTGTTGAGTGCTACAGTGTAGGTTAGTTTATTAGGACAAGTGCATGACAGTACGGTTAGTTAGGGTTAGATTTTTTTTTTTTTTTTTTTTTTTTTTAATTCAGATAATGGTTGAAGAAGTGAGTCTTTAGTCGACGGCGAAAGATTGGACGTGTTTCGGCTGTCCTAACTGGGGTGGGTAGTTCATTCCACCATTGTGGGGCAAGGACTGAGAATAGGCGACTTCTCTTTGATGACCCTCCCGGAGCTTGGATAGGAGTAGGTCTGAGGCGGCCAGAAGATGCAGAGCGTAGGGGTCTTGAGGGTGTGTAGTTAGAGACCATTGACCGGAGGTAGGCGGGAGCAGTTCCCTTTGCCGCACGGTATGCTAGGTCAAGGGCCTTGAAGCGGATTCGTGCAGCAATGGGGAGCCAGTGCAGGTCCCTAAGAAGTGGGGTGACATGGGCCGACTTCGGTAGGTTTGAGATCAGGCGGGCCGCTGCGTTCTGAATGAGTTGAAGAGGCTTAGTGGCAGTGGCCGGGAGGCCAGCGAGCAGTGCGTTGCAGTAGTCGAGGGGGGAGATGACTGTTGATTGGACGAGGAGTTGGGTGGCTTCTTTTGTCAGGAAGGGGCGTATCCTTCTGACGTTGCTCAGGAAGAATCGGCAGGTTCTGGTTGTCGCTGCGATGTGAGCAGAGAAGTTCAACTGGTCGTCGAGGACAACACCAAGGTTCTTGGCGGTCGGGGACGCGGTCACAGCTGCATTCTCGACTGTGATGGAAAGGTCGGTCAGGGGGGAGGATTTGGCCGGCAGGTGGAGCAATTCTGTTTTGCTTAGGTTCAGTTTGAGGTGGTTGGTCGTCATCCAGGCGGAGATGTCGGACAGACAGGCCGAGATCCGCTCAGAGACGTGGATATCTGAGGGAGGGAAGGAGAGGAAGAGTTGAGTATCGTCGGCATAACAGTGGTAGGAGAAGCCATGAGACGTGATAATGTTACCCAGTGATTTAGTGTAGAGGGAGAAGAGAAGGGGTCCTAAAACCGAGCCCTGGGGGACACCCGTCCGCAGGGGGCGGGTGGCCGACAGGGTCCCTCTCCATGACACTTGGTAGGAGCGGTCATTGAGGTATGATGACAACCATGTCAGCGCAGAGCCAGCCACTCCCATTCCTGCGAGGGCCGCGAGGAGGATCTGGTGGTTGACTGTGTCGAAGGCTGCAGATAGATCTAGGAGAATCAGGACAGAGGAGAGGCCTTTCGCTTTTGCTAAGTGAAGTGCCTCTGTGACCGCAATGAGGGCTGTCTCTGTGGAGTCCTGAAGCCTGACTGATTAGGGTCTATCTCAGTTTAGTAGTGAGATGTGGGGTCCCAGGGGGTGGTGGGGTCCCAGCCCCCCTCCTCTCTCACTCTCTCTCCCTCCTCCCCCTCCCGCTCTCCCTTTCTCTTTCCCTCTTTCTCTCTCTCTTTTTCTCCCTTGTCACGGGGATGACGTTGATGTCTGAGTTTACTTGCTATTTGGTATTCGACTGCAGTGTTATGTTGTTAATATGAGGGCGATGTAATAGGGGAAGTGGAGGTTTAGTTTAGGTACAGATGGGGTGGCACAGGTGTGCATTTGGGAGTACAATGTAGTACAACTCACTCGTTTTCTTATTCCTCCTTCTCCTTCTCACTCTCCCTCGTTATTAATTTGGTTCAGTGGGCCTGGTGGCTCATGCAGGTTAGGCTTGTTTATTTGGTTATTGGTATTTCCTGTTTGTGTACTGGATTAGGTGGTGCTAGGGTTAAGCGACATAGTGGCTTAGTGTGTATTTTTTGTGTTTAGGACAGGTTGCTAAGCCCCCCCCTCTCGTAGTGGGGATTGTGTTTTCCTATTCAGATGCCATTCTTCTCGAATTGTAGCTTGGGTTAGTGTATTATTTTTGTAGGGGAAGGTGTAGTAGCGGTTGAAGGGTGCGTTTGCGAAAGCATTGGGCTTTAAGCCATATTGTGTATGATTGTTTCCGTTCGGGTTTGAGTGGAAGCGGGTTGTTTTGATTTACGTGCCCCCCCCCCCCCCCCCCCCCCCCTAGCCCATGTAGATTTTTTTTCCTCCCTTCCCGTCCTGCGTCCTTAGCATAGGTCCTAGCTCTTTCCCTAGCTTATTTCCTAGCTCCTCTCCCCTTGATGATCATAGGTGCTCCCTCCCTCCCTCCTCCTTCCCTCCCTCACACGTGGTGCAGGGGGATGTGATGGGGGGCCGAGCAGGGGTGGGCGTCCCGTTGATGCCAGGATATCAGGGGTACTATTCTATGATCTGGGTGGTAGGCATTCTGGGTTGGGGAATGATAGGGCCAGGGTGTGCAAAGGGTATGGCGTAGGGGACGTGCCTGGGAATGTTGTGCATTGGTGGTTCAGTGGTGGGATTCTCGCCTGCCACGGTTGTATGTATGGGTGTGCAGTTTTTCCATAAGTGGGGTTGATTCTAGTTCGGGCGTAGGCGAACAAGGTGTGTAATTTTTTTTCATTTAGAAGAGGTGCTAGCTCCATACTCGCTTCTAATTTTTAGTATAGGGTTGTGCAGGGAAGTGTTGTTAGGACGGATGTGGGAGCTGGGTGCCGTGTGGGCGCTACCCATCTGAGTATGTGTATGGTGGGACAATATTGGTGATATTCCTTATAAAGGGAGCCGGGGGTGTTTCCGTTCGGGTCCGAAACTGTAGCGGAATTGCTTTGGGCTGAGTGGTGGCAGGTCCTTGGAATGTCAGGGGTCTGTGGGAATATTGCGATGGTTTCAGTGGTGTGAGTCACTAAAGATTTCTTTTTTTCCTCGTGAGATGATGGCGGTTGACGTTTAACACCTGAGGTTTGGTGTTAAAAAGGGGGAATGTATGTTAATTATGTGAATAATGTGATGTAAGATAGGAATACATATTAGACTTTCTCAGATAGAAATAAATACAGCAACACATAGAAGCTAATGTTAAAATTAGATCTACACATAGGCATTAAGCTGTCAGTGACAATTACAATATTTTATGAGATTAAGTTGACAAATGCATTGAGCAAAGAAGACATTTTAATCAGCTAAATTAGGCAAAAGGCTAAGGCCGTGTCGTTATGATTCAAATAAATTGCACTAACTCTCTCTAATAGATATTAGTATAGAGACGCGCAACATTTCCATGCTTAAGATAAATGATGGAATGAAAAGCGAATATCACTGATGTTAAGTGTTTTTTCTTTCTTTCTCCACAGTTGCTCGGGGGCAGACAGAGGCAGTTCTGACGATTCCAACTCAAACTGGGGAAAATTGACTGTTGAAGTCTGGGGTGTAGTATAATAAGCGTCTTGTCAATTCCTGTCTGCACTGGTAAAAATCAGAGTGTGAGTGAATTTTAACTCAAGGTTGTAAAAATAGTTTTAAATACAGAGAAACTTGTTTTTCCAAACGGTAATATTGCGAGTGCGTGAAAGTGGTGAGAATGTCGAATACCCAACAGGTTCACCTTAGTGGAACATTGATAGGAGCAACTAAAGGTTTAGATGCAATAACCATAGCAAAGGTAGACAATCTGTCTATTTCAATGACTGGAAATATCACAATAAAAGTAAAGAAGCAATGGCCAAAGATATTCAGGCCTTTACAAAACCTTGTATTTAAGTATAGGAAAGGAGGCCGTTATAGATTGCGTAACCGAATTAAAAAACAGAAAAAGAAAGAACGAAGGGCGATTAATGCCAGCAATGGTAGCATGCCAATAACCTCTGCAACACTACATTGACCGAATTGAGCAGTGACGTTAACCTGATTGATTTGAATATGACTGATTCCCCGCATGAGACGAGCGTGTCTGAGGGACTTGGAATGATGATTTTGATTCCAACACAGGGGGTCTCTGAGGAGAGAGAACCAGAGACAACTGTTATACCAGAGCCGATCCCCGCTGGAGTGTCCATTGCAGGTGTCTGCAATTTAACCAAGGGACAAAAAAAGTGACTGAGGAGAGCGGCATTGTTACATCAGTCCTGGGAAGTTGACTCTGGCCGTACGGCTGGAACAGAGACCGACAGTAGGTATGGGAAAATACACGAACAGTTTCCACAGCCCACCAGTTTTCCTTGTCCAGGCTTCCCCCCCCCCAACACCAGCACCAAACTAAGAGGCGTGGCCCGGTGATGAGGAGCCAGTCAGCGAGGGCCAGGGTGGAGGAAGAGAGGATGACGTGCCTCTCTCCAGAAAGACAGAGGGCATTCACGGAAGCGTCTGAAAGACATGAGACAGTCCGTAGAAAGCTGGTGGAGAAACAGCTGGCTGTTTATCGAGTCACCCACGAGAGGGAAATGCTAGAACGAGCACTGGTGGAACAGACTGAGATCATGAGTGATGTAATTTTAGAAGTTATGTTCCATGCTGCAGAACTAGGACTCCGTGAACAAGAGATGTTGCTTGCTCCGTTGCCCGGACAGGGAACTGGGCCGCGACAGGGTGTTGAAAGCCGCGGGCGGGGTGAGTTTCCAGGTCCCTCCCCACACCAGGCTCAAAAGACAGCGGCTGAGAGGAACAGGTATGTGTCTTTCTTTCCCATGCAGCAGGACATGCCAGGAGAAGACCAAAGAGGTGTGAATCTAGATTGCTGGATTTGTGGTGAATTTGGTCACATGGCCAGATCCTGTGGCAAAGGGGGGCGGGCCCAGGAATGGACTGTCAGAGGAAAGAGCCATGGAGGTAATGGCAGAGAGCAAGGACAGACTCTGGGGCCGACGCACCCAGGGCCATCCGATTACATGCGGGACAACCGAGGGAACAAGGACAGGTTTGCTGGACCTGTGGACTGATAGGTCATTATCAAAGGTCAGGTCTGCAGAGGCCATCGGCTGAATAGAAAAATATAGATAGATATTAAAAAAAAAAAAAAAAGAAAAAAAAAGAAAAAAAAAAATACTACGGATTAGAATAAAAATAGAACAGAAGATATATGGATAGGTTAGAGGATTAGATTATGTGTGTAAGTTACTAAAAGAATGTGTGACTAACGTGGGGAAGTGGAAGATGGAGTAACTGACAGTGGCATGAGCTAATTGTACTAACAAAAACTGGTGGTTAAACAGTTAATATTAGACATTTAATGTTAGACAGAGAAATGATGTGACACTACTTCAGGTAGTGATCAGTAGTAATTATCCATGCTTGATCAATAATCAGATTGGTCAAAGGGTGGACTGCATGATTAAGAAATTAAGAAGCGGATATTGATAGACGAACATTAACAATCATGAATAATAGATATAGGAGTTTATTTATTTTTATTTTTATTTCCTAGTTTTTTACCAGCAATTTCTGCCTCAGGTTGGAAGTTTTGATTTTGTTTTTTAGAGTGTGTTGAAAAGCGACACGCACAATTTTAGTTTATTGTTTTTGGCATGTTTTTCTTTGTTTTTGTTTCTTTTCTCTATTTTTTCTTAGGAACCTGACGGGCTGGGAGTGATCTCTCACCGGTCAGGATAGGAGGATGGTGGCGACACAGCGGGACTGGTAGTATATGTCTATGTAGTGGACTGGGAACAAAGTGGATGGACTGGAGCTCGTTCATGGTTTTGTTCTCCGCTCATTAAGAATCCAGATTTAGGATCTGGGAGGTTGTGTCGCAGTTTTGTGGGGAGTGTTGGAAGAACATGATTCTCTGTACATAGATAAGCTCAGTAGGTTTTGGTCGCCATTGGCCAAATAGCCTTTGTGTAAGGTGTGGACATGTGTAATTGATAATTGGCTTGTGGGGGACTCTGACGGCTTGTTAGAGGCTGGCAGAGCGTGTGAAGGATGTGTGTTTAAGGCGACTGTGGTTTGTTGCCATGCGTGTAGGGTCTGTTGGCGACGGGGTCCCGTCAGTGCTGGCTGTCCGTACCGAGGAGAACTGTCTGGAAACAAAGGTATGATTGTGAAAATGATATTCCACAGTCGTAGGGTGGTGGGGGATACTGTGTTGAACTTAAGACATTGGTCTAGTAATGGAGTAAAGCACAAAGTAATGAGAGCCATGTGAATTTCTTTGAATATTAACGATCTAGAAGCCATGAAATATATAGATAAATGATTTGGAAAATAAATGAAAGTTGTCAAACTCAGAACAGTAACGAGTGTCTGAGGGAGGAGAAATATGGATTCTCAATCAATTGTTGTGATAAAAGTAACCTGCCTTGTCCACCGAAGCGATATATACTCACTGCAGGATACGGATGGGAGATTGGTTTGTCAGCATTCGTCAGAGTGTGGTACGAGGAAAACCAAGGACTCCATCGGTACTGTTGATCCAAGGCACTGGCTAGTGTCTACCCAGCGGTTCCATGGGGAACCATAACACTGCGGGTACCAAGAGATCCAGTAGAAGCCTAACTCTCAAGCGTTGAGAGTTCCGGCCAACGCAGTGACCGAGTCCTGAGGCTTCGGAGGGGAACGAGAGAGGCCAAACGACAGGCAATCTGCGAGGAGAGAACCGTCCTCATCAACTGCTCCGGCTGTCAACAGACAGGCTGCAAGGCCTTATCAACTGACCGGGTGTCATCGAGCGAGGGGGTTGAGCCCCTATCGCTCCTATCAACGACCAGGCGGAGGGTGGAGAGAATCATAACCTCTGCCACTATTCCGAGGGTCGACGGGGGTCGAGCCAACGACGACTGTAGGAGACAACACAACCTCCTCAACAGCCGTGACAGCGCCAGAGGGGAGGTCTAATCACCCCACCTGAGATCGACGCAACTGACATCCGAGGGAAGAGCTCCTGTTTCAACTGAACAGGTCATACAGCAGGGGGTCATGCCCCTATTGAGTGACAGCACGAGGCGACAAGGCCTCGACAGAAGAAGGGGAGGGATCGGAAGTCAAAAGGGTGGCTTTCTGATTCTACCTCCCTGTTTGAAGTCAAGAGTTGTTGGTGGCATTTAGAGTGAGATCAACAGTTTTGATCTGCACCATCTCTGAGAAATGAGGAGAGGGTAGATAGGTCAATCCGGCAGACATTGACCCCCCTCTCCCTGCTCCAAGTCAGAATTTGACACCCCTAATGGAAACCAGTGGAAATTGATCCTGGTAAGCGAGGTCTGATAAATATCAGAGTGGGAGAAAAAGGGTGTCAAAGACTGCACACGGTGAATGAAAATGGACTGAAAATAAAGAAGTTTGAGTGGTTATAATTATACATAGGAAAAAGATGTAGAAAAAGTATGTTTTTTCGATTTTTTAGGATCCGAGTGTGGTTTGCTGTATGTATTTTTATCCAAGTGTGATTTAAAATGTTTTATTTTTATCCAGGTAGTGGAGAGCAGTAAGCAGAAGATATGATCTATATTTAGCATATTATACTAGTTAATTGGGGATAGTTAATCTCTATCCGAGTGTGGATTGTCGTATCATTTGATAAATATAGCTCACAAAACTCTATAAGGTGTGACATATGAATGCATTAGACTTGCAGTCTTAAATAGTCAAAAGGGTAGGTATATCTTGAGCGCATACTGACTGATTCACTTTGCTAAAAAGACAGGCTGGGACAAAGCCCACTAGCTGGCTACGGTTAGAATTTCTATAGGGGGTTGGCTGATCAAGCAGAGTAGAACAATAGTGGGATTTTAGTTGCCCTGGAGGGTAGGAGTTTCTATTTACATTTAGAGTGAGTAGGTAGATAATTATATTTATACAACAGGAAACCTCAGTATTAGCGGCCAGGCCGAGGAAGCTTAGGACAATGGGCCACCTGGCTGTTATCTAGCTGAGACTTGTGACACAGGATACTGACAAACTGGTCAGATGAGGTTTTAGGAGGAAACTATTTTTCAGTAACTTGGATTCATTTTAACTGTTAATATGCTTACAATTAATGTGTTTTTACTGGTTTAAGGGGAGACACTACAGGTGAATAGGGTAACAAAATTAACTAATAGATATCACAATGAAACTTCCCCAGTTGATTACTTATATTAAGACAAGACTTATTTGTATTACAAGTTTTCTGAAATTGTATGTTTAAATATGCAAATGAGGCATGATCTACTTAAATATGCACTAATTTGCATATAATTCCAGGACAGAAATCTGAACATTGGATAAAGCCATTTTCAAAATTATAGTTTTATTTTGTTGACATATTAGAGCCAAAGGTTATTACAGAGGGGATTTTGGATATCTCTTTTTATCACTCCATAAATCCGAAAATACTCCATTCAGTCAATTTTTATGGTAAAATTCCATATTTCGCCATGTTTTTAGGAATAAAATGTGATATAAATCAGGGTATAAATGCGATATCAACAAACCCTTCTGTAAATACCTTCAGAACATAGATATGAATAGAACTGGAAGGTTTGGTGTATGTGAGTGCTACTGAAGTGGAGATTTCTGGCTCAGAGTATGAGGAAAAACTCTTAAAACTCATTTTTGGGGAAACGCCTTCAAAGTTCTGTATTGTAAAATGCCATACTTTTTTTTTTAAACAGATATTTACAAACACAATACCTAATCAAACCATTAGTAATAGACAACCTAAACACATGCCTGATAACTGAATAATAATAATAATTATAATAATTATGTTATTGAACTGAACAGAACTACACACAGGCTACAAACAGTGTAGTACAGTGTAGTACCCCCTAATAGGCAAAATATATTTGAATAGATATCACTATGAAACTTTCCAAGTTTGTTATGTACATATAAACTAAGAAAAAATATATTGCAAGTTTTCTGAAATGTATGTTTATATATGCAAATGAGGCACTTCCCCATTAAATATGTGCACATTTATGGATGCAATAAGGCAAAATGAAGTAAAATAAACAACTAAATGTGTGTTATTGACATTTTATTGTCACTAGTTTCATAGAAGACATGTTTAGGAAGCAAAATATAACAAAATCTCAAAATCAACAAAAAAAGTATATTTGCCTATTCACCTGGGGTGTCTCGCCTTAAGATACTTACATTAAATGGGAACCAATTGCAATTAGTACTATTGAACTGTATAAAGGTTGATGAATGAAATGAGATGAAACACTGTGGTACAATTAAGAGAAGAATCTTTGATGTAAGCAAATGAGCCTTGGTGAATTAAGTGGGACATATTTAATTGATAACTAAGTATAAACTGTTTGTAGATATTCAACTTAAGCTAAAAGGAATGTTATGAGACTTAATACCAAAGTTATTAAGTCTATTTTTTAACTAGCAAATAGCCCTTTGATTTGAAACAATGAAAATAGAACGGTTGGATTAAGGCCAACCTCCTTTGAGATTTGAACTGTGAATGCTGGTGATTGGATGAGACCATTAGTGTGAGGTCACCGATGACCTCACATTGAGGAGTTTCGTCTTGTTGATAAAAGGGGGGTGTGGAAATCACAAGGCGACACCGAGAACAGAACACACCACCCCCCCTTTTGGAAGAGGACGGCAAGCAGGAACACACGAAGAAGAAGCTTTTTGAAACGAGAACAGAATCTCTTTGTTCCCCAGGAAGAAGCCACAGCCATCGAAGAACCAGAAGACAATTATTTTTTTAAATACTTTTGATTAGTCTGATTCAAGTGGGCGGTGGCATAGTACAGAGCATACTTGAATCATTGCACAATTCATTTTCCATTGAATCGAATCCTTGTTATTTCGCTTTTTGACTCTGAAATAAAGCTGGATCTGAGAAATAGATCTTCTTCTCCTCTTCATTCTCCTGCTTCGCTGCCGTCCTACAAACCATGTTGGTTTTATCAGTAAATAGGTTTTAAGGTGTAATTCAGAAACACAACGCAGAGTAATTTAGATTAGATGTTTTTTTAAGATAAAACCCTTATTCCTTTTTACGATACAGTATATATTATTTGCCTGAATACTGTTTGCCTGCCTCTTATTTCAATATTTCAAACCTTATCACATGCTGTTTTTTGTAGTGGAGGTCTCGGGCTCGCCAAAGATAAACCGGCTCTGGCCCGGCTCTGGTTGCCGGGGCAGAGCCGACTCGGGCTCGTCAAAGATAAACCGGCTCTGGCCCGGCAATAGTTGCCGTGCCAGAGCCGACTCGGGCTCGCCAAAGATAAACCGGCTCTGGCCCGGCAATGGTTGCCGGGGCAGAGCCGACTCGGGCTCGCCAAAGATAAACCAGCTCTGGCCCGGCTCTGGTTGCCGGGGCAGAGCCGACTCGGGCTCGCCAAAGATAAACCGGCTCTGGCCCGGCTCTGGTTGCCGGGGCAGAGCCGACTCGGGCTCGCCAAAGATAAACCGGCTCTGGCCCGGCAATGGTTGCCGTGCCAGAGCCGACTCGGGCTCGCCAAAGATAAACCGGCTCTGGCCCGGCAATGGTTGCCGTGCCAGAGCCGGCTCGGGCTCGCCAAAGATAAACCGGCTCTGGCCCGGCAATGGTTGCCGTGCCAGAGCCGACTCGGACTCGCCAAAGATAAACCGGCTCAGGCCCGGCAATGGTTGCCGGGGCAGAGCCGACTCGGGCTCGCCAAAGATAAACCGGCTCTGGCCCGGCTCTGGTTGCCGTGCCAGAGCCGACTCGGGCTCGCCAAAGATAAACCGGCTCTGGCCCGGCAATAGTTGCCGTGCCAGAGCCTACTCGGGCTCGCCAAAGATAAACCGGCTCTGGCCCGGCAATGGTTGCCGGGGCAGAGCCGACTCGGGCTCGCCAAAGATAAACCGGCTCTGGCCCGGCTCTGGTTGCCGGGGCAGAGCCGACTCGGGCTCGCCAAAGATAAACCGGCTCTGGCCCGGCTCTGGTTGCCGGGGCAGAGCCGACTCGGGCTCGCCAAAGATAAACCGGCTCTGGCCCGGCAATGGTTGCCGTGCCAGAGCCGACTCGGGCTCGCCAAAGATAAACCGGCTCTGGCCCGGCAATGGTTGCCGTGCCAGAGCCGGCTCGGGCTCGCCAAAGATAAACCGGCTCTGGCCCGGCAATGGTTGCCGTGCCAGAGCCGACTCGGGCTCGCCAAAGATAAACCGGCTCAGGCCCGGCAATGGTTGCCGGGGCAGAGCCGACTCGGGCTCGCCAAAGATAAACCGGCTCTGGCCCGGCTCTGGTTGCCGTGCCAGAGCCAACTCGGGCTCGCCAAAGATAAACCGGCTCTGGCCCGGCAATGGTTGCTGGGGCAGAGCCGACTCGGGCTCGCCAAAGATAAACCGGCTCTGGCCCGGCAATGGTTGCCGGGGCAGAGCCGAAGTTTCAGTCAAGCGACGCCGCCCCCACACACAACAGCGGTGTGATTGGCAGAATCGACTGTCAATCAAAATTGTTCCGTTGAGACCACCGCAACAAGTGAATACAGCTGTACTGTACCCACTCTGCAGTCTGTCAATAAAGCATTCAATCAATCAATCAATCAATCAGACAAATGCATAGAAAAGCCCTTATTATAACCAAATAACAAAAAATTATATTATTGTTTATGAAAATGTTTTAGCCCTATGCTTGCCTATTATTTTAATGGCAACAAATAAAATAATAAAATTAATAAATAAAATTAAGGCCTGCAGCAGCTCAGTAGCTAACATAACAACACTGTAGTTAAGGCCTTTAACCGCAGCTCAGTACGCTAACATAACAATACTGGTTACTGATTTATTATTTACATTGAAAAGATACAGAGATAATTTGTTAAAGCTGGACCAGCACACTACACCTAGGTTAGTAAATCCTAGGCCCCAGATTCAGATTCAGATTCAGATTCCTTTATTTAGCCATTTGTGTAAAACACATTGGTAATTGTTGCAGCAATACAGTGTATGCATTTCCTTTCTTTTTTTCACAGAAAACAACACCAACACAGACAAGAAACGAAACAGTGCAGTGGGGGATTAATCAATAAATACATATATATATATAAAGTGAAGAGTGCAGGGATCCAGTACGGACTAGTGCAGTGCAGTCAGTGTCATTGTGCCAGTGTCACTTGGGGGCAGAGGGGGGAGGGGGGGGGGGTACCGAGGGGGGGGGGGGGGGGGGGACCTGAGGCATTGATCAGCCTGGCGACTGAGGGGAAGAAGCTCAGTCTGTGTCGAGCTTTCACAGCCTTTGGGATCCTCAGCCTTCTCCCAGAGGGGAGCAGGGTGAAGAGGCTGTGACCCTCTGCTAAAGCTCCACTCCTGCACTAAAGTCGGGGATTCAGTTGGACTCAGATCTGCTGCGTTCCCCCCTACCGCTGGTGACAGTGTGTACATCTACTCTCATAAAGTAGGGAATCCACCCTGCTACACAAACATAACAAAACACACTGGTCAGACTACTGCTTGACCTTACTCCTAGAACCCACCTCACCCCTGCCCACTTTGACAACCTAGGATGGCTAGTAGACGACAGAGTACAGCAACTTGCAATGGGCAAGATACACTACACGACCAAGGTACCCGGTGTACATGTCAAAATACTTCCCAAAGGTCAGTGAATACCACGACCACAACACAGGGAGTTCCACAAATCATGTTAAACCCAGATTCGGCTAACAGGGGAGCTAACAGGGGAGCTAAAGAGGCTAACAGGGGAGCTAACAGCCGCAGCTAAAGAGGCTAACAGGGGAGCTAACAGGGGAGCTAAAGAGGCTAACAGAAGAGCTAACAGGGGAGCTAAAGAGGCTAACAGGGGAGCTAACAGGGGAGCTAACAGCCGCAGCTAAAGAGGCTAACAGGGGAGCTAACAGGGGAGCTAAAGAGGCTAACAGGAGAGCTAACAGGGGAGCTAAAGAGGCTAACAGGGGAGCTAACAGGGGAGCTAACAGCCGCAGCTAAAGAGGCTAACAGGGGAGCTAACAGGGGAGCTAAAGAGGCTAACAGGAGAGCTAACAGGGGAGCTAACAGCCGCAGCTAAAGAGGCTAACAGGGGAGCTAACAGGGGAGCTAAAGAGGCTAACAGGAGAGCTAACAGGGGAGCTAAAGAGGCTAACAGGGGAGCTAACAGGGGAGCTAACAGGGGAGCTAACATGGGAGCTAAAGAGGCTAACAGGGGAGCTAAAGAGGCTAACAGGGGAGCTAACAGGGGAGCTAACATGGGAGCTAAAGAGGCTAACAGGGGAGCTACTAACTAAGTCTCTGCTTCAGAAATGTTTAGCCCAATATACAGAATTGCTAATTGTACATTACCTTTTACAGTAAAACTGAACATGAATGTCATGCATCCCATACATGAGTACATCTGAAACACATTAAATTAGAGGCACAACATTTCTGCAGAAAAGTATCTGCTTATATAAGTACACATATCATCTAATGAAATATTAAGTGTTTTATAGACAATACAGCTAACTTTATACAGTTTAAAGGAACACGCCAACATTTTGGAAAATTCGCTCAGTCTTAGCACAATGAATGGAAGCGGGCATGACTGGTTAGCCTAGGCATTGTCCAACTAACACCTCTCCCGACGGCTACCCAGTCATGTCCGCTTCCATTCATTGTGCTAGGCTAACATGCAGCTTAGCTAGCCTACAGTCACACGAGTCTCCAAGTCACACAAGTCTCCAAGTCACACAAGTCACACAAGTCTCCAAGTCACACAAGTCACACAAGTCTCCAAGTCACACAAGTCTCCAAGTCACACAAGTCACACGGGTCTCCAAGTCACACAAGTCTCCAAGTCACACAAGTCACACGAGTCTCCAAGTCACAAGAGTCTCCAAGTCACACGAGTCTCCAGGTCACACAAGTCTCCAAGTCACACGAGTCTCCAAGTCACACAAGTCTCCAAGTCACACAAGTCACAAGAGTCTCGAAGTCACACGAGTCTCCAGGTCACACAAGTCTCCAAGTCACACGAGTCTCCAAGTCACACAAGTCTCCAAGTCACACAAGTCACACGAGTCTCCAAGTCACACAAGTCTCCAAGTCACACGAGTCTCCAAGTCACACAAGTCTCCAAGTCACACGAGTCTCCAAGTCACACAAGTCACACAAGTCTCCAAGTCACAAGAGTCTCCAAGTCACACGAGTCTCCAGGTCACACAAGTCTCCAAGTCACACGAGTCTCCAAGTCACACAAGTCTCCAAGTCACACTAGTCACACGAGTCTCCAGGTCACACAAGTCTCCAAGTCACACAAGTCTCCAAGTCACACGAGTCCAAGCCGATGACCTCACATTGAGGAGTTTCGTCTTGTTGATAAAAGGGGGGTGTGGAAATCACAAGGCGACACCGAGAACAGAACACACCACCCCCCCTTTTGGAAGAGGACGGCAAGCAGGAACACACGAAGAAGAAGCTTTTTGAAACGAGAACAGAATCTCTTTGTTCCCCAGGAAGAAGCCACAGCCATCGAAGAACCAGAAGACAATTATTTTTTTAAATACTTTTGATTAGTCTGATTCAAGTGGGCGGTGGCATAGTACAGAGCATACTTGAATCATTGCACAATTCATTTTCCATTGAATCGAATCCTTGTTATTTCGCTTTTTGACTCTGAAATAAAGCTGGATCTGAGAAATAGATCTTCTTCTCCTCTTCATTCTCCTGCTTCGCTGCCGTCCTACAAACCATGTTGGTTTTATCAGTAAATAGGTTTTAAGGTGTAATTCAGAAACACAACGCAGAGTAATTTAGATTAGATGTTTTTTTAAGATAAAACCCTTATTCCTTTTTACGATACAGTATATATTATTTGCCTGAATACTGTTTGCCTGCCTCTTATTTCAATATTTCAAACCTTATCACATGCTGTTTTTTGTAGTGGAGGTCTCGGGCTCGCCAAAGATAAACCGGCTCTGGCCCGGCTCTGGTTGCCGGGGCAGAGCCGACTCGGGCTCGTCAAAGATAAACCGGCTCTGGCCCGGCAATAGTTGCCGTGCCAGAGCCGACTCGGGCTCGCCAAAGATAAACCGGCTCTGGCCCGGCAATGGTTGCCGGGGCAGAGCCGACTCGGGCTCGCCAAAGATAAACCAGCTCTGGCCCGGCTCTGGTTGCCGGGGCAGAGCCGACTCGGGCTCGCCAAAGATAAACCGGCTCTGGCCCGGCTCTGGTTGCCGGGGCAGAGCCGACTCGGGCTCGCCAAAGATAAACCGGCTCTGGCCCGGCAATGGTTGCCGTGCCAGAGCCGACTCGGGCTCGCCAAAGATAAACCGGCTCTGGCCCGGCAATGGTTGCCGTGCCAGAGCCGGCTCGGGCTCGCCAAAGATAAACCGGCTCTGGCCCGGCAATGGTTGCCGTGCCAGAGCCGACTCGGACTCGCCAAAGATAAACCGGCTCAGGCCCGGCAATGGTTGCCGGGGCAGAGCCGACTCGGGCTCGCCAAAGATAAACCGGCTCTGGCCCGGCTCTGGTTGCCGTGCCAGAGCCGACTCGGGCTCGCCAAAGATAAACCGGCTCTGGCCCGGCAATAGTTGCCGTGCCAGAGCCTACTCGGGCTCGCCAAAGATAAACCGGCTCTGGCCCGGCAATGGTTGCCGGGGCAGAGCCGACTCGGGCTCGCCAAAGATAAACCGGCTCTGGCCCGGCTCTGGTTGCCGGGGCAGAGCCGACTCGGGCTCGCCAAAGATAAACCGGCTCTGGCCCGGCTCTGGTTGCCGGGGCAGAGCCGACTCGGGCTCGCCAAAGATAAACCGGCTCTGGCCCGGCAATGGTTGCCGTGCCAGAGCCGACTCGGGCTCGCCAAAGATAAACCGGCTCTGGCCCGGCAATGGTTGCCGTGCCAGAGCCGGCTCGGGCTCGCCAAAGATAAACCGGCTCTGGCCCGGCAATGGTTGCCGTGCCAGAGCCGACTCGGGCTCGCCAAAGATAAACCGGCTCAGGCCCGGCAATGGTTGCCGGGGCAGAGCCGACTCGGGCTCGCCAAAGATAAACCGGCTCTGGCCCGGCTCTGGTTGCCGTGCCAGAGCCAACTCGGGCTCGCCAAAGATAAACCGGCTCTGGCCCGGCAATGGTTGCTGGGGCAGAGCCGACTCGGGCTCGCCAAAGATAAACCGGCTCTGGCCCGGCAATGGTTGCCGGGGCAGAGCCGAAGTTTCAGTCAAGCGACGCCGCCCCCACACACAACAGCGGTGTGATTGGCAGAATCGACTGTCAATCAAAATTGTTCCGTTGAGACCACCGCAACAAGTGAATACAGCTGTACTGTACCCACTCTGCAGTCTGTCAATAAAGCATTCAATCAATCAATCAATCAATCAGACAAATGCATAGAAAAGCCCTTATTATAACCAAATAACAAAAAATTATATTATTGTTTATGAAAATGTTTTAGCCCTATGCTTGCCTATTATTTTAATGGCAACAAATAAAATAATAAAATTAATAAATAAAATTAAGGCCTGCAGCAGCTCAGTAGCTAACATAACAACACTGTAGTTAAGGCCTTTAACCGCAGCTCAGTACGCTAACATAACAATACTGGTTACTGATTTATTATTTACATTGAAAAGATACAGAGATAATTTGTTAAAGCTGGACCAGCACACTACACCTAGGTTAGTAAATCCTAGGCCCCAGATTCAGATTCAGATTCAGATTCCTTTATTTAGCCATTTGTGTAAAACACATTGGTAATTGTTGCAGCAATACAGTGTATGCATTTCCTTTCTTTTTTTCACAGAAAACAACACCAACACAGACAAGAAACGAAACAGTGCAGTGGGGGATTAATCAATAAATACATATATATATATAAAGTGAAGAGTGCAGGGATCCAGTACGGACTAGTGCAGTGCAGTCAGTGTCATTGTGCCAGTGTCACTTGGGGGCAGAGGGGGGAGGGGGGGGGGTACCGAGGGGGGGGGGGGGGGGGGGACCTGAGGCATTGATCAGCCTGGCGACTGAGGGGAAGAAGCTCAGTCTGTGTCGAGCTTTCACAGCCTTTGGGATCCTCAGCCTTCTCCCAGAGGGGAGCAGGGTGAAGAGGCTGTGACCCTCTGCTAAAGCTCCACTCCTGCACTAAAGTCGGGGATTCAGTTGGACTCAGATCTGCTGCGTTCCCCCCTACCGCTGGTGACAGTGTGTACATCTACTCTCATAAAGTAGGGAATCCACCCTGCTACACAAACATAACAAAACACACTGGTCAGACTACTGCTTGACCTTACTCCTAGAACCCACCTCACCCCTGCCCACTTTGACAACCTAGGATGGCTAGTAGACGACAGAGTACAGCAACTTGCAATGGGCAAGATACACTACACGACCAAGGTACCCGGTGTACATGTCAAAATACTTCCCAAAGGTCAGTGAATACCACGACCACAACACAGGGAGTTCCACAAATCATGTTAAACCCAGATTCGGCTAACAGGGGAGCTAACAGGGGAGCTAAAGAGGCTAACAGGGGAGCTAACAGCCGCAGCTAAAGAGGCTAACAGGGGAGCTAACAGGGGAGCTAAAGAGGCTAACAGAAGAGCTAACAGGGGAGCTAAAGAGGCTAACAGGGGAGCTAACAGGGGAGCTAACAGCCGCAGCTAAAGAGGCTAACAGGGGAGCTAACAGGGGAGCTAAAGAGGCTAACAGGAGAGCTAACAGGGGAGCTAAAGAGGCTAACAGGGGAGCTAACAGGGGAGCTAACAGCCGCAGCTAAAGAGGCTAACAGGGGAGCTAACAGGGGAGCTAAAGAGGCTAACAGGAGAGCTAACAGGGGAGCTAACAGCCGCAGCTAAAGAGGCTAACAGGGGAGCTAACAGGGGAGCTAAAGAGGCTAACAGGAGAGCTAACAGGGGAGCTAAAGAGGCTAACAGGGGAGCTAACAGGGGAGCTAACAGGGGAGCTAACATGGGAGCTAAAGAGGCTAACAGGGGAGCTAAAGAGGCTAACAGGGGAGCTAACAGGGGAGCTAACATGGGAGCTAAAGAGGCTAACAGGGGAGCTACTAACTAAGTCTCTGCTTCAGAAATGTTTAGCCCAATATACAGAATTGCTAATTGTACATTACCTTTTACAGTAAAACTGAACATGAATGTCATGCATCCCATACATGAGTACATCTGAAACACATTAAATTAGAGGCACAACATTTCTGCAGAAAAGTATCTGCTTATATAAGTACACATATCATCTAATGAAATATTAAGTGTTTTATAGACAATACAGCTAACTTTATACAGTTTAAAGGAACACGCCAACATTTTGGAAAATTCGCTCAGTCTTAGCACAATGAATGGAAGCGGGCATGACTGGTTAGCCTAGGCATTGTCCAACTAACACCTCTCCCGACGGCTACCCAGTCATGTCCGCTTCCATTCATTGTGCTAGGCTAACATGCAGCTTAGCTAGCCTACAGTCACACGAGTCTCCAAGTCACACAAGTCTCCAAGTCACACAAGTCACACAAGTCTCCAAGTCACACAAGTCACACAAGTCTCCAAGTCACACAAGTCTCCAAGTCACACAAGTCACACGGGTCTCCAAGTCACACAAGTCTCCAAGTCACACAAGTCACACGAGTCTCCAAGTCACAAGAGTCTCCAAGTCACACGAGTCTCCAGGTCACACAAGTCTCCAAGTCACACGAGTCTCCAAGTCACACAAGTCTCCAAGTCACACAAGTCACAAGAGTCTCGAAGTCACACGAGTCTCCAGGTCACACAAGTCTCCAAGTCACACGAGTCTCCAAGTCACACAAGTCTCCAAGTCACACAAGTCACACGAGTCTCCAAGTCACACAAGTCTCCAAGTCACACGAGTCTCCAAGTCACACAAGTCTCCAAGTCACACGAGTCTCCAAGTCACACAAGTCACACAAGTCTCCAAGTCACAAGAGTCTCCAAGTCACACGAGTCTCCAGGTCACACAAGTCTCCAAGTCACACGAGTCTCCAAGTCACACAAGTCTCCAAGTCACACTAGTCACACGAGTCTCCAGGTCACACAAGTCTCCAAGTCACACAAGTCTCCAAGTCACACGAGTCTCCAAGTCACACAAGTCTCCAAGTCACACGAGTCTCCAGGTCACACAAGTCTCCAAGTCACACGAGTCTCCAAGTCACAAGTCTCCAAGTCACACGAGTCTCCAAGTCACACAAGTCTCCAAGTCACACAAGTCACACGAGTCTCCATGTCACAAGTCTCCAAGTCACACGAGTCTCCAAGTCACACAAGTCTCCAAGTCACACAAGTCTCCAAGTCACACAAGTCTCCAAGTCACACAAGTTACACGAGTCTCCAAGTCACAAGAGTGTCCAAGTCACACAAGTCTCCAGGTCACACAAGTCTCCAAGTCACACGAGTCTCCAAGTCACACAAGTCTCCAAGTCACACAAGTCTCCAAGTCACACAAGTCTCCAAGTCACACAAGTCTCCAAGTCACACAAGTCACACAAGTCTCCAAGTCACACAAGTCTCCAAGTCACACGAGTCTCCAAGTCACACAAATCTCCAAGTCACACAAGTCTCCAAGTCACACAAGTTACACAAGTCTCCAAGTCACATGAGTCTCCAAGTCACACAAGTCTCCAAGTCACACAAGTCACACGAGTCTCCAAGTCACACAAGTCTCCAAGTCACACAAGTCTCCAAGTCACACGAGTCTCCAAGTCACACGAGTCTCCAACAATACGTGGTTAATGCCTTTAACCAGCAGGTCACTGCATAGTGCACTTTAAAGATAATTAGATTAGTATCTTTGTGAGGTTACTTTATTATTTACATTGAAAAGATACAGAGATAATTTGTTAAAGCTGGACCAGCGCACTACACCTAGGTTAGTAAATCATAGGCCCCATCCACTCCCTCTGCTAAAGCTCCACTCCTGCACTAAAGTCGGGGATTCAGTTGGACTCAGATCTGCTGTGTTCCCCCCTACCTGGTGACAGTGTACATCTCATAAAGTAGGGATAATCCACCCTGCTACACAAACATCTCAAAACAAACTGGTCAGACTACTGCTTGTCCTTACTTCTAGAACCCGCCTCGCCCCTGCCCACGTGACAACCTAGGATGGCTTAGAGTAGACGACAGAGTACAGCAACTTGCAATGGGCCTGTCTACACATACACGACCAAGGTATATGTGTACATGTCAAAATACTTCCCAAAGGTCAGTGAATATGGAGCTCCACAAATCATGTTAAACCCAGATTCGGCTCAAACAGGGACTAAACACGTTTCGCAATTATGCCACATCAATGTGGAACGCCCTACCCAAATATGTAAAGGAATGTGAATCACTACCCACTTTCAAAACCACTCTCAAAGAACACCTACGGGAGACTGCAATTCGAAACTGGCCCCTGTAAATGTCCTAACCCAACCCCCTCCAATGTACAGTAAAGTACCAAACATGGTTTTGTCAATATTCCAATGTACAGTTGTGCTTGTGCAGTTGTACAGTGTCCCCCACCCACCCCTCCTACCCAACCTACCCCCCCCCCCCACCCCACCTATAATGTATGGTTCTACGTCAAATATATACTCTCTTTTCTAGACTCTTTTTGTATCACAAACATTAGGCCATACTGTATTTGCAAATCTGGTATGTCATAAATGTATAGAAGTGTCTATCTGTATGTCACATGTCATGTTATGATGAATTGAAAATGGGGGACCCTGATGTAAACAAGACGAAAGTCTTTCTCTGGTCTGCATGCCCTTATAAATTGTATGTATTGAGCTGTACTGTATTGTACCCATTCTGCAATCTGTTAACAAAGTTTTCAATCAATCAATCAAAACCGTGGTCAGTCTGTGCGGAGAAACAAGGAAGAGCATGGTTGCCAGATCGGATTAACAATATCCGAACCGCCCATTATTATCAAAGGTTTGTCAGATGAAGGCAGACTCTCAAATCTGGCAACACTGATGCGTTGCATTGTGGGGGATCCCGGTTTGAAATTTGAATTGAAGCGTGTTACAGACAGAGCCTGCACCACGTCGTGAGCAACTGTTGCATCTTCTCCTCAGGTAATTGTGCAACACATATATTTTATTATTTATAAGTAATGCGTGCCGCTGATATAAATGAGTGCTGTTTAGTCTGTGTTTCAGTGAGTGTAGCGCAAGTTCACGTTAGCTACTAGGCTACATACTGTAGCACGAGCTCACGTTACTACTAGGCTACATACACTGCGTGCGAGCTCACGTTAGCTACTAGGCTACATACACTGTAGCGCGAGCTCACGTTAATACTAGGCTACATACACTGTGGCGCGAGCTCACGTTACTACTAGGCTACATACACTGCGCGCAAGCTCACATTACTACTAGGCTACATACACTGCGCACAAGCTCACGTTACTACTATGCTACATATACACTGTAGCGCGAGCTCACGTTACTACTAGGCTACATACACTGTAGCGCGAGCTCACGTGCTACTAGGCTACATACACTGTAGCGCGAGCTCACGTGCTACTAGGCTACATACACTGCTACAGGCAGAGCCTCACGTCGTCACCAACTGTTCTCATCTCAGGTAATTGTGCAACACATATATTTTATTATTTATAAGTAATGCATGCTGCTGATATAAATGCTGTTTAGTCTGTGTTTCAGTGACTAGTCTACTGTAACGTTATTTGCTCGATATTATGAAACTGGTGGGATCTGTAAACTACAGTAGCACTACTGCTAGCAGGCCTAGACTGCAGAATACTGACGTTAGCTAACCAATGCATATCACGCAGATCTTTCATGGTTTAATTTAATTATAAAATATATAATTTCACAGCAAATACTGTTACAGTGCTGGATCTCAACAACGACATGAAAGCAGAAGACAGCTCAATAACAACTACCGGTATACTTCAAGTGGTCGTAAGTGATGTATAATTTTTTTTATTGTGTGTGTGACTGTATATATAATATATACTTTTTAATCTGGGACATCATTTTCAAAGAGTCATCCTGTAATGCCTTCTCTCTCTCTCTCTCTCCCAAGACGGTCAAGATCTACCAAGTCTTCAAGATCTTCAAGTGGTCATGCTTGTAAGTGATGTATAAAATGTTTTATTGTGTGTGTGTGTGTGTGTGTGTGTGTGTGTGTGTGTGTGTGTGACTGTGTATATATATACTTTTCAATCTGGGACTTTCATTTCAACAGCTGGAAAGAGTCATCCTGTAAATGCCTATACTGGCTGTTGAATGTCCTTACTTTTAGCTCTTCTGCAAAGAATTCTTACAAATCAAGAAGTGTTGATGGATGCTACAGTATATTGTATGTAGATGTGCATGACGTGGACTAAATTAGAGGTCCTAGATATGGAAGTTTGAAGATAGCGGTGTTTCAAGAGACTGGCTAGGCTACTGCAGGCTGTAGAGTGGTGAGTTAACTTGTTCCATGTGCCGCAAGTATGTCAAAAAGAAAAACAGAAACCACGTTTGTCATTGTCATGTTAACAGTTACTTCACAGTACAAATACGTGAGTCCCCTGTTGTGGTTGTGAGTCACCTTTATTAGCTTAACTCCGTAGCACCGTATATTCTCTCCCCACCGTATGTATCTTTTTCTACCACCCCCTCCTAATGTACAGTCTCCTCCCCATCATAATGTATATATTCTCTGTTAGGATCTATGGGTAACATTGATTACTGTATATTTGCATATCATATATATCACAAATGTAACATTACTATATACCTGTAGTATGTCCCTACTATGCCATAAATGTCATGATGTCAATGTTGTGTAATGTCATAAATGTCACTATGAATTGAAAATGGGGGACCCTGATGATGTAAACAAGACGAAAGTCTTTCTCTGCTCTGCATCCCCATAACAATTGTGTGTATTGAGCCGTACTGTATTGTACCCATTCTGAAATCTGTTAAATATTGATTGATTGATTGAACATTTTATTAACAGATTGCAGAATGGGTACAATACAGTACAGCTCAATACACACAATTGTTAAGGGGATGCAGACCAGAGAAATACTTTCATCTTGTTTACATCAGGGTCCCCATTTTCAATTCATCATAACATACACGACATACAGATAGACAGTACTGTCTGCTACATCTATACATTTATGACATACCAGATTTACAAATACAGTATTGTTTGTGATACAAAAATAGTCTAAAAAAGAGAGTATATATACATTTGACGAAGAAACTGTACATTCGAGGAGGTGGGGTGGGGGACTGTACATTTGAGGTGGTTGGGTAGGCGGGTGGGGGGGGTTGGACTGTACATTGGATTATCGACGAAACCTTACTTGGTCCCAAGAAGAGGGTCTTGTGTATTAAATAAAGTTTTCATTCATTCATTCACTCTGGATCTGGTAAATCCAGTAGCAATACACACAATTGTTAAGGGGATACAGACCAGAGAAAGATGTGTGTCTTGTTTACATCATCAGCGTCCCCCATTTTCAATTCATAGTGACATTTATGACATACACAACATACATGACATCATGACATTTATGACATAGGGACATACATGACTTACAGGTATATAGTACTGTTACATTTGTCACATATACGATATGCAAATATACAGTACTGTTACCCAGAGATCCTAACAGTAAATATATACATATGATGAGGAGGCGACTGTACATTAGGGGGGGGGTAGGCTAGGAGAATTTCTTTTGCTTTAATCCCTGGAATCACTGGCCTTAGACTATCTACTAACGTATTCTCTATCTCTCTCTCTCTAGGTTCATGGCCACTAATGACTTCAGAGCTTCAGAAGGACAGTATGCTGGATGAGGAAGGTCTTGGCCATGCTGTGATGACTCCTAGAGGACAAGAACGGAGGTGCAGGACCTGGCTGTCAAATGGCTTGTAATGCTACAGTATATTGTATGTAGATGTGCATGACGTGGACTAAATTAGAGGTCCTAGATATGCTAAATAATATTGAGAATCACTGGCCTTAGACTATCTACTAATGTATCCTCGCTCTCTCTCTCTAGGTTCATGACCACTAATGACTTCAGAGCTTCAGAAGGACAGTATGCTGGATGAGGAAGGTCTTGGCCATGCTGCGATGGCTCCTAGAGGACAAGAACGGAGGTGCAGGACCTGGCTGTCAAATGGTTTGTAATGCTACAGTATAAATTATTGTATTACCCATCACACTCACCATCAATGACTCCACCATCACCCCCTCCCCCCTAGTCCGCAACCTCTGTGTCATCCTAGACCCCACCCTCTCATTTGACCCCCATGTCCGCTCCATTGTCAAAACTTCATATTTTCACCTCTGCAACATTGCCAAAATCCGTCACTGCCTCTACCCCCTGCTGCTGAATCCCTCATACACGCCTTCATCTCCTCCCTCCTGGACTACTGTAACTCCCTCCTCACTGGCATCACCTCCCGCTCCCTCCATAAACTGTAGATGGTCCAAAACTCAGCCGCCCGCCTCCTCACTAACACCCGGTCCCGCGAACACATCACTCCTGTCCTCACTCCCTCCACTGGCTCCCGATCAAGGAACGCATTAACTTCAAAACACTACTCCTCACCTTCAAAGCCCCCCAAAATTAATTGCCCATTTCCACGTCAAACAGCCTGCAAACTACCTGGCGTTCTATCGCCATGCTCTAAGACAAACTCTAACCTTAACCAACTTCGAAAGAGTGCCTAAGCTTAACCGTCGAAAGAACTTGCCGTCACGCACTAAGACAAACTCTAACCTTAACCAACTTCGAAGAGTGCCTAAGCTTAACCAGTGTAAAAACAGGCGTCGGCCAATCAGAGAGCGTCTCCGAGAAATGCGGCTTTGTTTGGTATTCACGCATCCGGGCTACCCAGACAGGATAAGCAATCGAGCCTGGATGCAATCGAACTGACTTCTGGCCTATCACTGCACGGCTTTGTCAGTCATGTGATGACACCAACCCGGGAGAAAGATGGCGGTATATACATACGGTGGGGAGAGAAATATACATACGGTGGGGAGAGAATATATACATACGGTGGGGAGGAGACTGTACATTAGGAGGGGGTGGGAGAGAAATATACATACGGTGGGGAGAGAATATATACATACGGTGGGGAGGAGACTACATTAGGAGGGGGTGGGTGGGAGAGAAATATACATATGGTGGGGAGAGAATATATACATATGGTGGGGAGGAGACTGTACATTAGGAGGGGGTGGGTGGGAGAGAAATATACATATGGTGGGGAGAGAATATATACATATGATGGGGAGAGAATATATACATACGGTGGGGAGGAGACTGTACATTAGGAGGGGGTGGGTGGGAGAGAAATATACATACGGTGGGGAGAGAATATATACATATGATGGGGAGAGAATATATACATACGGTGGGGAGGAGACTGTACATTAGGAGGGGGTGGGTGGGAGAGAAATATACATATAATAGACAGTCTCCTCCCCACCGTATGTATATATTCTCTCCCCACCATATGTATATTTCTCTCCCACCCACCCCCTCCTAATGTACAGTCTCCTTTCCACCGTATGTATATATTCTCTCCCCACCATATGTATATTTCTCTCCCACCCCCTCCTAATGTACAGTATTCTCCCCACCGTATGTATATATTCTCTCCCACCCCCTCCCAATGTACAGTCTCCTCCCCACCGTATGTATATATTCTCTCCCCACCATATGTATATTTCTCTCGCACCCGCTCCTAATATACAGTCTCCTCCCCACCGTATGTATATATTCTCTCCCCACCGTATGTATATTTCTCTCCCACCCACCCCCTCCTAATGTACAGTCTCCTCCCCACCGTATGTATATATTCTCTCCCACCCCCTCCTAATGTACAGTCTCCTCCCCACCGTATGTATATATTCTCTCCCCACCGTATGTATATTTCTCTCCCACCCACCCCCTCCTAATGTACAGTCTCCTCCCCACCGTATGTATATTCTCTCCCCAACGTATGTATATATACCGCCATCTTTCTCCCGGGTTGGTGTGATCACATGACTGACAAAGCCGTGCAGTGATAGGCCAGAAGTCAATTCGATTGCATCCAGGCTCGATTGCTTATCCTGTCTGGGTAGCCCGGATGATGGTTTTTTACATCGAATTTTATACACCGCAATTATGCATAGAATTTTTTATATTGAATTTTATTATGCATTCGAATTTTTTACATTGAATTTTTATTTCACATAGGTAAATTCGGAGCAAAAAATTCAGTTACATGATTTTCAAAGTAATTATTTTCAATGCTATAAATTCAGTGTCTGAAAAAATTCAGATACGTGTTTTCAAAGTAATTATTTTCAATGCTATAAATTCGGTGTCTGAAAAAATTCAGATACATGTTTTCAAAGTAATTATTTTCAATGCTATAAATTCGGTGTCTGATAAAATTCAAAGATCAGATTCATGTTTTCAAAGTAATTATTTTCAATGCTATAAATTCGGTGTCTGAAAAAATTCAGATACATGTTTTCAAAGTAATTATTTTCAATGCTATAAATTCGGTGGCTGATCAAATTCAAATACTTCTGTCACTCATTTGCTTCCATACTGTGGCTCTTGTTGTATTTTGTTATCTTGCTTTCCTTCTCTCTCTTCTCTCTCTCTTCTCTCTCTCTCTCTCTCTTCTCTCTCCATCTCTCATCCTCTTCTCTTCTGTCTTCGTTCTGTCGTTGAATTTGTGGTTTGTTCTTTTTATTTGCCTTTTTCACTTTTCGTGTAGGGCAGTAGTTCGGTGAGTGGAAGTCCCGTCCCCTCCACGTTGGGGACCAGCACGCCTCGCCGGGGCCGGCGACAGCTCCCCCAGACCCACGCCACGCCCCCACGTCACCTATTCCCCCGTGGTGCCACGTCACCTATTCCCCCGTGGTCCGTAAGGCTATGCCCACGCCTCCCGGCCCGGCCCCCTGGCGCTTTTCTCCGGAGCCCCCCCCCAGGGCCAGGGGCCTCCCCCTGCCGGCCCCCTGCCACCCCACCATGGCTCACCCCGTCAGCGTCGCCACCCGCCACCTCGCTGGGGTGACGCGGGAGGAGGGGGGGCTCCATGGAGGGCGACGGTTGCTTCTACAACCAGGACTACCAGGACTACGAGCCACGCCACAAGCCGCCCGCCTATGAGCAGAGCCCCGCATAACATTGGGGTCTTGTGCTTGGCACTCCGAGCATGGCACTAACACTGTCACGGTTAGGGGTTTGATTCCTGCTGGGGCCACCCATTGTGAAAGATGTATGCAGTCATTCCAAAGCACTTTATGTCCTAGTAATAGAGCTGTGCTATAGAGATGCTGTCATTTATTCATAACCAAACCAAAATACATTTATAAACAACGTCTTACTAAATGCAGGCTTTCAATTACAACTGAACGGCCATATCACTTGGTTTTTGTATTAATTCTCCTAAAAAATGTTGCTAAGCTAGACTAACATGGAAGTTTAAGTGAAAGTACACACTTGAGTAAAAGTCAAAGTTTCTACTTTTAAATGTACTTAAGTAGTAAACAGTGAACTTTTTTTCTGACTGTCTATATTCTTCTGCTAGCAGGTGTTTAATCAAAGATCCCCTGTGGGAGAAGCTGTTGCAGGGCAACAATGGGTTAATTTCATTGGAGGCTTTATCGTTGGGTTCAGAGAGGAGGATGTGATATTTTTTGTTAATAAATGTTTAAATATCTATTCAAGTTGTCATTTTTAACTGGAAAAAGTAGCATGTATGAGGGTAATTGTTACTTTACTTGATATTTGAGCTTCACTGCAGAATGATGTATATTGTGTACATACACTGAGAATATATTTCAGTGAGGTAGGAGACAGCATGTAAACTTCTGAATTTTTCAATGAGGGACATGCCAATACTGAATTGGTAAAGGGAAGGGTCCTTAAATATGTGGTATTGTATTACTAATCAACCATTTCCTACTGTATTTCCGGTAATGTACGGTCATAGGCAGATAGTGGAGTAGCTCTGGCAGAATACTGGGTACACAGTAAATTCCGCTGACTCAAACTGAGTACATTTCACTCAAACTGAGTAAAATTTCTTTACTCAGTTTGAGTCAAATGTACTCTGCGTAATTTACTGTGTAGTACCAGTATTGCATTGGCAGTGTCGGCTAGGCTTCGGGCAACCAAACCTGGCCCAGTGTGTGTGGGTCGCATCTGGGCTGCTTTAGGCAACCGGACGTTCACCGCTTCCGGCAACCCCGGACATGGCCCAGTGTACTCGGGCCGGAATCGGCCAGTCAGTCATTGCCGCCTACTGGGCCGATTCCGCCAATTCCGGACGTTCACCGCTTCCGGCAACCCCGGACCTGGCCCAGTGTACTCGGGCCGGAATCGGCCAGTCAGTCATTGCCGCCTACTTGGCCGACTCTGGCAACCGGACTTGGGCCGATTAATTTCTTCCGGCCTGCCGGATACAGGCCATTAATGGGCCGGAACTTTTTGGCCACCTGGGCACACACACACGTACTGTATATATACATGCAAAATCATTCTTTCCAGCAGTAGGCTTCTATTATTCTAATGACTTGTTGTATTAGGTAAGTAGTAAGTCCTACTGTAGAAGACAATACTGAATGACTGCGTGATTGGCTCTTGACATGGCTCTACAGACATTGACCCCTGCATCTGTCACTGGATCCACAGCTTCCTCTCTAACAGACAACAGAGAGTCAAAATCAACAACATCACATCCCACCCTCTATATTTCAGCACAGGAGCCTCCCAAGGCTGCATCCTTTCACCCTGGCTTTTCTCCTTATACACCAACCTGCTCATATCCCTCCACAACTCCGTCAAAATCTACAAATATGCAGACGACACAACCATCATACTCTAGGCCTCATCACAGACAACAATGAAACAGAATACCGTACACAGATCCATACAGTCACCTGGTGCACAGACAATAACCTCATCCTCAATCTCATCTAAAACCCAAGAACTCATCATCGACTTCAGACGCCAGCCAAACCCCAAAACCCCTGTATTCATCTCGGGCAAACCCATAATCACCACAGACTCCTTCAAATTTCTTGGCACCCACATAAGCAACAACCTCAAATGGAAAACCAACATAGACCACATCCACAAAAAAGCCAATCACAGACTTCCTCCCACAGCTCAAAAAATACAGAATCAGAAAACATCTCCTGCTCGGTTTCTACCAGGTCATCATACAAAGCATCCTCACCTTCTCCATAACAGTTTGGTACTGCATTCTGGACATTCACTCCAAAAACAAACTGCAAAGAATAATCAATAAATCCTCCAAAATAATCCGCACCCCCCTCCCATCACTCGAATCACTCCACAGCCAAAGTACAATAAGAAGAGCAAGACAAATTATCTGACCCCACTCACCCAGCACACCATATCTTCCAGTTGCTGCCCTCCGATAGGCGCTACAGAACGTGCATTTCATCTAAGAATGAATGACATATTTCATTCAGCGGAGCACAGCTGCGAATGTTTCCCCCCACTTGCGTAGACCGTTTCACGCATTCAGGAATCCAGAGGATTTCCGTAAATCTGTTGGTACGAAATTTTTACCAAGATATTTACCAAGGCACTTACGAACACGTTCGAGAATGAGGACCCTTGATTGTAAGTACCATTATCCAATCATGTAATAATAATTAATTCATGATATGAAAGCCAAACTTTAGGCTCCTCTTTTCAGGTTGAATACTAACAAAAACTGTGGTTTATGAATGAATGCGAAGCTAGGGTCACGTAGGCAGCAAACAGAAAGTCTGTAGTGATTTTACAGCAGCCACACGCCATTCATCTCTCGTGCAATGGGGTAGCTACTAACTATGGGTTGGTGGGAGCAAGCACCCAAAATAAAAGATAAATCAGGTCATCCTTTTGTGTTAAATGGCTGCACAAAGCAAGCGTTGACTCTCATGTTGATAAGATTATTTAAGATTAAGATGATCTGTTTAAGGTAGATTTAGAACAGATACAAATTATGCGATTAATTTGCGATTAATCACGAGTTAACTATGGACAATCATGCGATTAATCAGATTAAGTATTTTAATCGATTGACAGCCTTAATATATACACATCTGTCTATATATACATGCATTTAATCCATTATACATATCTTTAGATACTATAATATATATATATAGCACCTGAGGAAGCAGAAGCGAAACGCGTTGTGCAATAAAAAATAATAATAATAAAAATAAAAAGCAAAAACCAGTCCTGAGGAGTGTGCAGCCCCTATTCTTCTTTTAGCTTTATATATATATATATATATATATATATATATATATATATATATATATATATATATATATATATATATATATATACATATATATATATATATATATATATTAAGGCTGTCAAAGTTAATGTGGTATTAACGCGTTAACGCACAATTCTATTAACGCCACTATTTTTTTTAACTCACGATTAACTTTTTAGAAAAAAAATAAAATATTATAATATTCAAAGTGTGTGTGTGTGTGTGTGTGTGTGTGTGTGTGTGTGTGTGTGTGTGTGTGTGTGTGTGTGTGTGTGTGTGTGTGTGTGTGTGTGTGTGTGTGTGTGTGTGTGTGTGTGTGTGTGTCATCTCATCAGGAATAGTTAATTGTTAAGGGTCTTGCTCAAGGACACTTTGACACGCTGGTGGGAGGAGCCAGAATCGAACCGGGAACCTTCCAATTACCAGACGAACACTCTTCCTCCTGAGGTAGAGTGTGTGTGTGTGTGTGTGTGTGTGTGTGTGTGTGTGTGTGTGTGTGTGTGTGTGTGTGTGTGTGTGTGTGTGTGTGTGTGTGAGTGAGTGTGTGAGTGAGTGAGTGAGTGAGTGAGTGAGTGAGTGAGTGAGTGAGTGAGTGAGTGAGTGAGTGAGTGAGTGAGTGAGTGAGTGAGTGAGTGAGTGAGTGAGTGAGTGAGTGAGTGAGTGAGTGAGTGAGTGAGTGAGTGAGTGAGTGAGTGAGTGAGTGAGTGAGTGAGTGAGTGAGAGAGAGAGAGGGGGGGGGGGGTGAGAGTACTCAGCCCTTGTGTGGGTGAATGTAACAAGTTCCTTCCTAAAAAAAATTTCCCCTTCCTAATGTTTTCTTTCCCCTATTATTTCATGCACACTTGTTAACAGAATTTGGCTATATGGCGACAATAATGTGGTCAAGAGGCATGGTTTCTATCTTGAGCCTTTAATCGGCGTGATTTAATATTCACATGGCAGAGCAGTTACTATACAGATCTTCTCTCACTGAGAGACTAGAGGGAAGAGAAAGAAGTGGGAGGAGACATAGCTACTTATACTCGCCACCTGGTAGTACTCCTGAGTGTCTCCGCCTAGGGCGCCCTCTAGTGGACACAGTTATATATGCAGATAGACAGTTACTAGTGTGAACAGTTATATATGCAGTTAGACAGTTACTAACAATCCTACACAGAACCTCTGCCTTCAACACTCCCACTTAGGGTTTAGCATACTGGCTGACTTCTTGGAAAAACATTTTACAAAGGAAATAATATAATCCCAAAAACATCAACAGGGTATGACAGTCAATATCTTCACATTAAACATGACCCTTGCAAATCCCTTACATTTTTATTTGAAACAGGTTTCCTCATAGTGTATGCTACTCTGTCGTTTATTGGACAGTAAACCTGTGTCATCCTTTCTTCTCTGATGACCTACCTGATGAGATGATATTTTCTATAATGGCATGTTTACATCTGTGTTGACACATTGGGTTCCTAGCAATCACAATGGTCCCCTGGTTGTCCTCATAAACAACAGTCTCCATATATACACAATGTCCATCATTTTAAACGGTGTTGACAGAACGCCCATCATCTACAAAAGCACCATATTCAGGGTACATTTCAATTACCTACTACATTTTTTAGCAATATATTCACAATCTTTTCTCCATCACTTCGAACAGTTGTTCTAGAAATAAACACATTTTGCATTGACATAGCTAGAAACATTTACTCAGCTTCACAGGCTGATAGTATCACTGTGGGCTTTAAGCCTTAAACCTTTGCTGTCTTTTATGAAACACCGCTGTCCGTCAGCTGCACCTCTGGGATAACGAAAAACATATTTTTGACGTAGTTCAATGCTTCTCTGTGGGGTCAGCAAAAATACTGTGACACTCTTACTCACTACAAAAACATCTCAGGAGCTTTTCCACATATCTCCTCTGGGATACCTCCACACAATTTTCAGTATTTTAAACATGGTAACTCATCCACCTCTGTACTTAAACATGGGACCTATTTCTGTATTTAAACGTGGAATTAAACATAGGATTCCTTTCAGTATTCAAACGTGGAATTAAACATAGGATTAATTTCAGTATTCAAACATGGTCTCTAGTCAGACATTCAAACCTGGATTCTACTCCTCCCGTATTTAAACCTGGAGTATCCTCCTTCAGCATTTAAGCAATTTGTCACCCTTCTTCATTATTTAAACATGGGGTACCCCCCTTCAGCATTTAAGCAATTTTCTATGAACCATACTTTGTATTTGCTGTGGCCGTCAATACCCTCCTGGATTGAATACACCCATTTTCCTCCCACTGTCTGTCTGCCCTCTGGTAACTTGGTTGAATACACCCATTTCCCTCCCACTGTCTGTCTGCCCTCTTTGGGGGACAATGTGGCCTCTTTAAAGGTCGGGTTTACCCCACTGACTACCCTGTAGTAGTACTCAACGGGGGTAGGTGTATTGTCCTCCTCGTCACTCCCTTTCCTGGCATAGTCTGTCAGATATTTTGGGGGTTTGTGTTCCCTTGAGGGATACCTCCCACTGCTTAGGGCACTTGATGTCACCCTTGGGTGCTCCTCGTCATTGCCCTCTGGGGGTTGCTGACTGTCTGTCTGCACGACTGTACTAAGTACACTGGGTTGATGTGTCTCTGTTTCTACACACCTTGCTTTGGAGTCCAGCTCTGGCTCCTCTGTCTGTGTCTCGCTCTCACAGGTTGTCTTCGTGACAAACTTGACTAGCATGTGTTTCTGCACTCTCCCGTTACCGGGATGATAAACTAGGAAAGCAGGGCTTCCTTTGTCGTGTCCTACGAAAAATCCTTTTACACCCTTGGACTTGGGTTTTCCCCTGTCCTGCAGGTACGCATAACACACTGATCCAAATCGGTGCATTCTGGCTAGATTACACTTCTTTCCTGTCAGTGCTGTATACGGGGTGGTGCCCAAGTGCTTATTAAAGCTTCTGTTCCTGGTGTAAGCGGCTTCTTGCACCGCATAATGCCATAGGCTCTTAGGTAAGTTACTATCTGCTAGCTTACTCGTAGCCATTTCGAAAAGGGTATGCCATTCCCTCTCTGCCACCCCGTTCTGGTGTGGGGGATATGGACGTGACGTCTCGTGTCTTATCTTATACCTTCTCAACAGTGATTGGAACTCTCTGTTTGTGAACTCGGTTTCGTGGTCGGACCTCAAGCATCCTACGTTACCATAAGGGGCTACGTCTGCCAGGAATTTCTCCGTGGCCTGTGGTATGTCACTCTTTGCTTTAAGAAAGTAGACAAACACTGCCCCTGTGCACACGTCTGTAAAAGACTGTACATATCTAAAGCCTTCTATGGACTTGTTGCTTAATGGGCCGGCTAGGTCCGTGTCAACTAATGCAAGTGGTACCCTTACTCTGTCTGTGGGATTTCCCTATCTCGATTGAGTAAACTTCCCCGTTTTGCACACTGCAAAATTTTTGTCATGTCTACGCTTTTCTCCTTCAATGTGCATGCCTTCTGACACTACTTGCAGTTTCAGTAAATACTCGTAATTACAATGACCCATAATGCCATGTCTGAATATCGTGACTGGCCGTCCCGCTACACATATCATTATTATCATTACACTTGTCGTTGTCATTACACTCCGTTTTCAGATAATATATTCTCTGGTACATCTTTATGTCAAACCGGGTACCGTCAGGTTCTACAAGAAAATGTTTACCTTTATCGAAGAATACCTTGGCACCGCTTGCAGTAGCAGCTATTACAGAGAATAGTCCTTCTGGGAACGATGGTACGTAGAGAGCGTTCTTTAACATCACCGTACACGGGCGCCCCTTACTGTCCGTGAGGCATACCTGTGCATCTCCCCTCTCTTGCAACAATCCGTAGGTGTGTCTCCCGTCCGCCAGCTCCATGCTGTGCCTCTCCGGGTGGAAAGTGTTGTCAAAGTTCTTGAACCGACTCCTGTCGTTGATGATATGGGACGACGCACCTGTGTCCACGATCAGTCCCCTCCTCTGGACTCGCTGCAGCTGGGCCGGTCCGGCGGTGCACGCCGTCCATGCCCCGAAAGCGCAGTCTTCTTGTCCCGTTATTCTCCGGGCGTCGTCTCGATCTGTCGACCGTCGCCGCCATCGTGTCCGCTGTCGTCATCCTGTCCACAGCCGTCTTCTTGTCCGTGGCCTCCGTCTCGTCCATGGCCACCGCCTCGTCCGTAGCTGCCATTTTGTCTGTAGCCGCCATTTTGTCCGTGGCCTCCGTCCCGTCCATGGCCGTCGTCTCGTCCATGGCCGTCATCTTGCCCATGCGCGTATCGCGCGCTCTGGTCGTGTTTCTTCATGCATGCTCTGTCTGTGTGCCCCGTGGATTTGCAGAAGCTACACCAGACAGTCTTTGTGCAGTCGCTTCTCCAATGGCCTTTATCTCTGCATCGCCAACACGCCAGTAACGTCGTGGTCCTGGTTCTCTCCCTTGGCGTCGCTCTGGCCTTTAGCACCCTCTCCCCCTCCTCCGCGGCGGCTTGGTGGGTGTCTTCTGAGGCCTCGAAGTTCCTTAACTTAGCCTTGAACTGTCCCAACGTCATGTCCGTTGAACCGTGTCTTACCAGGAGTGTGAACGGTTTGTACAGCTCCGGTAGTTGTCTCATTATCATCGCCATCATTAGCCCATCACTTGGTGCTTCTCCGGCACTCCTCTATGGCGTTGTGATCTGCTCCGCTCTGTTGACGTATTCGGTCACGGTCTCGGTGGTCCCCTTCCTCAGGCCCGTTAGTGCTATGTAGAGGGCCACGACTCTGGGTCTTCCTCTCCCAATGTAATACTCTCTCAACACCTCCAGGCTTTCTTTTTAGTGTCGCGGAATATCAGCCCCAAGCTGGTGTCGTCGAGCATCGGTGCTAACTCACAGTACGCATTTGCGTTACGCTGGTAGTCCAGGACTTGCTCCTCCGCCGTCAGTTCACCCGTAGGGGCCGCCAGGATCATCTCCTTCAGCCCCGCACCGTGCATGCAGCACAGCATGCGCTCTTCCCAGAGCTCATAGTTCTCTGCTTTTCCATTGAATGATGGCAATTTGCCCCTTCTCTTTTTTTCCATCCTCTTCGTTAGTGGTAGGCTTAGCTTTAGCTCTTGTTGGCATAGCGTCTAGCCACGCGGTGCTCCCGGCGCTAACCTAGCCTATACTTCAGCTAAGCTTGCTACAGTACCCTTATTATTTCGCCCCGGTGTTATCTGGGCCCATAACCTGTTAACAGAATTCGGCTATAGAGCGACAATAATGTGGTCAAGAGGCATGGTTTCTATCTTGAGCCTTTAATCGGCGTGGTTTATTATTCACATGGCAGAGCAGTTACTATACAGATCTTCTCTCACTGAGAGACTAGGGGGAAGAGAAAGAAGTGGGAGGAGACATAGCTACTTATACTCGCCACCTGGTAGTACTCCTGAGTGTCTCTGCCTAGGGCGCCCTCTAGTGGACACAGTTATATATGCAGGTAGACAGTTACTAACAATCCTACACAGAACATCTGCCTTCAACAACACTTTATTCATTGTTTTAAATTATTATTTTCTTTTAAGTTTGTTAGGGTTTGTAACCGACCTCAAGCGCAACGGCACGGAGAGAGTTGTTTCAGAGTTAGCCAAAGCAAGGGCGTATTTATTCTCAGAGTCACAAGATTGAATTAGGTTGAGCAACAGAACAAACGGGGAATCTGGCATGTGAAGATTGTTGCGGCTCTGCAGATTCTCCCAGTAGGTGGTGGTGAGGAATTAGCTTGTGACGTCTGAAGCCGCTCTGCAGATTCTCCCAGCATTCACTCCAGGTGGAAACGGAGAGAGAGAGAGAAATCCCAGTTAGCCCAGCGCACAACAGAAACAGAGAGGTGACTGATCCAAATAAATATCCAAGTGACTTGATCTTCGGTGTGATACACACAGTTTAGCAGAGTCCAGAGAAAAAACAATACGGTAATCCAAAGTGTAAATCCAACAACAAAAAATAGGTGAGAACAGTATAACAAAAACGGGATCTCTTCGGTGTTTCACAAACACACAAAAAACTGGTGATCCAAAAAGAACTGTTTCCAAAAACTCACCAGAGCGCAACGCGTAAAGCGGGCAGATAAACGAGGCGCAGCTTCGTACGGGGAATCAGGTTCTCCACAGGGATTACTTCACGAAAGTCCTGGGGAGCAACAGACAGGGAACAGCGACGGGAAAGACAGGCAAATGCAGGAGAATATTCAAAACGATCCAACATCGATATTAGGGAGATCAGGGTATATAAAGCCACAGGGCGCTGATGACAAACTGTGACAGCTGCGGGATGAAATTGATCATTGCTCCAGAAGCGTGTGGTGGGGAGAGCACCAATCAACAAAATACCTTAAACGAACGGAGCATGTGGGTGGGGAGCGGACCAAACCTCACAGTACCCCCCCCCCCTCCACGGGAGCCACCCGGCGACCAGGCCGACCCGGCTCGCCCGGATGGGCATGATGGAAGTCGGTGATCAGGCCGGGATCCACGATGAGCTGGCGGGAGACCCAGCTCCGTTCCTCCGGACCGTACCCCTCCCAGTCCACCAGGTACTGGAACCCCCGACCCCGCCGTCGAACGCCCATCAACCGGCGGACCTGCCACTGGGGGTGACCGTCCACCATCCTGGGAGGAGGTGGTTCCGGAGCAGGAGGCATCAGGGGACTGAGAGAGACAGGCTTAACCCGGGACACATGGAAAACGGGGTGAATGTGCATGGACGCAGGAAGCTTAAGACGCACCGCCGCCGGACTGAGTACCTTCAGAACCTCGAAAGGTCCGACGAACCGGGGGTTAAGTTTCTTGGCCGAGGACCGAAGTGGGAGGTCCCTCGCGGAAAGCCACACCCTCTGCCCAGGGTGGTACGTCAGCCCCACGACAGGCGCGCTCTGATGACCGGAGCAGCGCGGTCCTGGCGATCTCCCAGACCCGACGGCACCGGTCGAGGTGGTCCTGTACGGAGGGAACTGCCACCTCCGTCTCCTGTGCAGGGAAAAGAGGGGGTTGGTAGCCCAGGGATACCTCAAAGGGTGAGAGGCCGGTGGCAGAACTGACCATGGAGTTGATGGAGTACTCGACCCAGGGAAGGAAACGGCTCCAAGAAGCTGGTCTCTCGGCAGCCACACACCGAAGAGCAGACTCCACGCTCTGGTTCATCCTCTCCGTTTGTCCGTTAGTCTGGGGATAATAACCAGAGGAAAGACTGACCGTTGCCCCCAATCCCTTGCAAAAAGCCCGCCATACCTGGGAAGTGAACTGGGGCCCCCGGTCCGAGACGACGTCTTGGGGAAAACCATGGAGGCGAAACACGTGGCGTGTCAGGAGGTCCGCCGTCTCGGCCGCCGAGGGAAGTTTGGGAAGGGCCACGAGGTGAACCCCCTTGCTGAACCGATCCACCACGGTCAGAAGGCACGTGTTCCCCTGGGAGGAGGGAAGACCTGTGACGAAGTCCAGCGCCACATGTGACCAAGGACGGCTCGGAATGGGAAGCGGCTGTAATAGCCCGGAGGGTGCCTGGTGGGAGGCCTTGCTGCGGGCGCAGACTGCGCAGGCCAGTACGAACTCCTTGACGTCGTTCCTCATGGTGGGCCACCAGAATCGATGAGCCAGGAAGGAGAACGTGCGATGAACGCCCGGGTGGCAGGCGAACCGGCTGGTATGGCCCCACTGGAGGACCCGGGACCGGACCGAGTCGGGGACGAAGAGACGATGAACTGGTACATTGCCTGGAGCGCGATGGAAGCGTAGGGCACGCCTTACCACCCCCTCGATGCCCAAGGTGACGACTCCTACCACCCTGGCCTCTGGGAGGATGGGAGTCGGGTCCTCAGTGGTTGGAGCCCCCTTGGAGTGTAACCGGGACAGGGAGTCGGCCTTCGTGTTGCGGGAACCAGGGCGAAACGTCAGCGAGAAGTCGAACCGACTGAGGAAGCTGGCCCATCTTGCCTGCCGGCCATTGAGGCGCTTGGAAGCACGGATGTACGTCAGGTTCTTGTGGTCCGTCCAAATGGTAAACGGCTCCTTGGCCCCCTCTAGCCAATGACGCCACTCCTCCAAGGCAGCCACAACCGCCAGCAGCTCCCGATTGCCGATGTCATAGTTCCTCTCGGCAGGGAGGAACCGACGCGAGTAGAAGGCGCACGGATGTACCTTCTGGTCCGTTGCCGACCGCTGGGATAAGATAGCTCCCAGTCCAGTATCCGAGGCGTCCACCTCAACGATGAACTGTCTCTTGGGGTCTGGATGGAGCAAGATCGGGGCGGAAGTGAACCTCTTCTTGAGGGAGCGGAACGCAGCACACGCCGCTGGGGACCAGTCGAACGGCAGGGCGGGAGAGGTCAGTCTGGTAAGCGGTTCCGCCACTTGACTGTAGTTCCGGATGAACCTTCGGTAGAAGTTGGCGAACCCGAGGAAGCTCTGTAACTCCTTCCGAGAGGAGGGTTCCGGCCATTCCTCCACGGCCTGGATCTTGCGAGGATCAGCTCGGGTCGAGCCTTTCTCCACGATGAAGCCCAGGTAATCGACGGAGTCGGAGTGGAATCGGCACTTCTCCGCCTTGACGAAGAGCCGATTGTGGAGGAGGCGCTCCAGCACACGGCGGACATGCTGGATGTGTTCCTCGAGGGTCTTGGAGAAGATGAGGATGTCGTCTAGGTATACTACCACAACTCCTCCAGCATGTCACGAAGGACGTCGTTCATGAGCGCCTGGAATACCGCCGGAGCGTTGGTGAGGCCGAACGGCATCACCAGGTACTCGTAGTGGCCCCTGGGAGTCTTGAAGGCGGTCTTCCATTCATCGCCCTCTCGGATACGGACTAGATGGTAGGCACTCCGGAGGTCCAGCTTGGTAAAGACGGTAGCCTGGGTGAGAGGCTCGAAGGTGGAGTTCATGAGAGGTAGAGGATACTTGTTCTTAATGGTGATCTCGTTGAGCTGGCGATAGTCGATGCAGGGTCGAAGGTCTCCGTCCTTCTTCCCAACAAAGAAGAAACCGGCCGCCACAGGAGAGGAGGACGGCCGAATGAGTCCTGCTTCCAAGGACTCAGAGATGTATTGATCCATCGCTGCCTTCTCCGGGACGGTCAGACTGTAGAGGAGGCTGCCGGGAAGGGGAGCCCCTGAGCGGAGGTCGATGGCACAGTCGTAAGGCCGGTGAGGCGGAAGGGCCTGAGCCCTGGACTTACTGAAAACCTCCATGAGGTCGTGGTACTCGGGGGGTATGGTCGAGAGGTCCGGAGGCGGCTCACCAACGGATCTCCGGGGCGAGGGACAGGATGCCGCCTGAAGACACTGGGCATGACAGGAGGAGCTCCAACCCTTGATGGTACCGGAGGACCAGGCGATGTGGGGCTCGTGCAGCGCGAGCCAGGGCCGGCCCAGGACTACTGGGACAAGAGGGGATCTGGTGATAAGGAACTGGAGTCTCTCAACGTGGTTACCTGCAATGGTGAGCAGGACAGGGCAGGTGCGTTGAGTGATGTCAGCCAGGCGGTGTTGGTCCAATGCGAATACCTCCAATGGCCTCACTAGGTCCTCAAGTGGAATGTTGGCCCGGGTAGCAAACTCGAAGTCTAGGAAGCTCTCGTCAGCCCCCGAGTCAATGAGTGCCTCCACCGTGGCACGTTGGTCCGCCCAGGCCAGGGTGACGCTCATCAGATGGCCAGGTGGTGCACGGCTCTGGGAACGAGAAAAACGGCTCACCAGGATCTCCCGGGGTCCCGGCGAGCCTGGTCTTTTGGCCGGGTGGGGCAGTTGGCGATACGGTGTCCCTCCCGACCGCAGTAGAGGCAAAGGCCGGACCTGAACCTCGCCTCCCGTTCAGCTTGGCTAAGATGAGAACGTCCCAGCTGCATGGGTTCCTCCTCGGGCACCGAACGGGAGGGAAAAGAGCCACCAGTCGTGTTGGGAGCAGGGCGACCAGCAGTACCGTCACGAGTACGGGGGGTCCGGAGTACCTCTGGAGGTCCCTGTCGGGTTCTCTCACGTCTTCTCTCCTGGAGCCGTCCGTCGATGCGAATCGTGAGGCTGAACAGGTCCTCGAGGGACTCAGGTTCCTCACGGGTCGCGAGCTGGTCCCTGACTGCGTCGTTGAGCCCCCTCATGAAGGTAAGACGAAGTGCCTGATCGTTCCAACCGCTCTCCGTAGCCGCCAGTCTGAACTCCAGCACGTAGTCTGTAACCCCGCCACTGCCCTGCCGGAAGGTACCCAACCGGGCTCCAGGGTCCTGGCCACGGGCTGGGTGGTGGAAAACCCTGCGGAGCTCAGCCACGAAGTTTGGGTAGGAGAAACAGAAGTCTGCCCTCATTGCCCAGGAGGCAGTGACCCACTGGGCTGCCCGGCCTGAGAGCAAGTTAGTCATGTAAGCCACTCGGGCTCCCCTTGAAGTGAAACGACTGGGTTGATGACGAAAAACCAACTCACATTGCATGATGAATGTGGCACAATCCTCGAAGTTACCGTCGAACAGCCGTGGTTCGGAGAGACGGGGCTCCCGAGGTGCGGGATCGGGAGGCGCGGGGCCTGCCAGGGCTGCGGGTGATGCTCCGGCCGAGGCTCCTGAAGGAAGTGGGGTTACAAGCAAGGTGTTAACGGTTTCACTCAGCGTGTGTAAGTGGAGGAGAATACTAGACTGCTGGCTAGCCAGAGAGCCCAGGGACCCCTGAATAGGCAGGACCTGCTCTCGGAGTTCCTGTACAGCAGCCGCAGCCGCGTCTAGCTGTAGGCTGTGGCCCTTTGTTAACTCTATCTGGACTGCCAATGCTGTTCTGACTCTCTCTGTGTCGGCTGGGGTCGTCATGGTTGGATCGTAATGTTAGGGTTTGTAACCGACCTCAAGCGCAACGGCACGGAGAGAGTTGTTTCAGAGTTAGCCAAAGCAAGGGCGTATTTATTCTCAGAGTCACAAGATTGAATTAGGTTGAGCAACAGAACAAACGGGGAATCTGGCATGTGAAGATTGTTGCGGCTCTGCAGATTCTCCCAGTAGGTGGTGGTGAGGAATTAGCTTGTGACGTCTGAAGCCGCTCTGCAGATCCTCCCAGCATTCACTCCAGGTGGAAACGGAGAGAGAGAGAGAAATCCCAGTTAGCCCAGCGCACAACAGAAACAGAGAGGTGACTGATCCAAATAAATATCCAAGTGACTTGATCTTCGGTGTGATACACACAGTTTAGCAGAGTCAAGAGAAAAAACAATACGGTAATCCAAAGTGTAAATCCAACAACAAAAAATAGGTGAGAACAGTATAACAAAAACGGGATCTCTTCGGTGTTTCACAAACACACAAAAAACTGGTGATCCAAAAAGAACTGTTTCCAAAAACTCACCAGAGCGCAACGCGTAAAGCGGGCAGATAAACGAGGCGCAGCTTCGTACGGGGAATCAGGTTCTCCACAGGGATTACTTCACGAAAGTCCTGGGGAGCAACAGACAGGGAACAGCGACGGGAAAGACAGGCAAATGCAGGAGAATATTCAAAACGATCCAACATCGATATTAGGGAGATCAGGGTATATAAAGCCACAGGGCGCTGATGACAAGCTGTGACAGCTGCGGGATGAAATTGATCATTGCTCCAGAAGCGTGTGGTGGGGAGAGCACCAATCAACAAAATACCTTAATGGAACAAAGCGTGTGGGTGGGGAGCGGACCAAACCTCACAAAGTTATTTTGTGCATCACTCTGTTTTGAATTTGATGCAAATTTGCAATGCATGAGGGCCAGTCATCCTTTTGTGTTAAATGGCTGCATAAAGCAAGCATTTGTTGACTCATGTTGATAAGAGTATTAAAACTTGGAACTTGAAAAATATCTGTTTAAGGTAGATAAAACATTTTTTTTTTAAATGTGATTAATTTGCGATTAATCGCACGTTAACTATGGACAATCATGCGATTAATCAGATAAAATATTTTAATCGATTGACAGCACTAATATATACATATCCCTTACCTTTTTTATTGATCTTTTTCCCCCTCCTTTTTTCCTCCGTTTTTCTCCCATCCCAATGTTAGTCGTTATGCCAATTCCCAATCCCCTTCCTGGTCGCTGCGCACCTACCCCCCACAGTCGGTCTGGGAGAGTGGAGGCTATCACGTGCTTCCTCCGACACACGTGTAGCCAAAAGAAAATCGCTAATTGTGATAATTACTTCTTTGTATGTCTTCGTCTAAATTGATTTTCAATCATAGTAATAATCACACCGTGTCTCTACTCTTTAAAATATTTATTAGCATAAAACATTAATAACAGTGTCTCTACTCTTCACAATATTAGCATAAAACATATTAACATGAAAGAGGGATCTATTCTGGACTGGGTTGGGCTGAACTGGGCAGTGAAAGATGCTGGGTTGGACTGGGTTGGGCAGTGAACGAAAAAAAACGAAGTATGTTGTGAAGTGTATAGATGTAGCAGTACTGTCTATCTGTATGTCGTGTATGTCATATTTATGACGAATTGAAAATGGGGGACCCTGATGTAAACCAGACGAAAGTCTTTCTCTGGTCTGCATCCCCTTAACAATTGTGTGTATTGAGAATTGAGCCGTACTGTATTGTACCCATTCTGCAATCTGTTAATAAAGTTTTCAATCAATCAATCAATCAAGTTAACTTTGAACCTCGGTTATCAAGCCGCGTCAATGTTGTGTATGCATCTGGGTAGGCATCACAACGGTGTTCACTGTGCCTTTAAGACGGCACGGTGGTCTGGACGACAGGGCTGTGAAATACCGTCAGTGTTGTGGTATCGTCAGTTCGGTTGGTGTGTTGTTGTGCACTGGTTGAGCATGCAATAAAACATATAACCTTACGTCGTAGTCCGGTGCGTTTTTGGAAACATTATAGTCATAACAGATACACCTAGCTAACATGGGGCTGGCTGCTTTGAGCACACACACACAGGGCTAACGTTAGCTAGAAAGCAGCTATATAGCTAAAACGCTAACTAGAAGCTAACTACTGTATACTGTTCCAATAGACTAACATACACCTCTGTGATTTAAATGTGTCCTTGCCTTATACTCGAGGGTTGTACTAGGGTTGGATGCAGTTCCCCGTTGGTCAGTCTGTCTGTTTTCCATCTTCTGCTGTGTTTAACGTTATCTGTTTGCGAATGCTCCCTTGACTGATGGCTAGTACCGCAGGACTTTTATTCAACATTATATATGTCCGCCGCGGGTTGGCCAGTACTGCGGGAACTTTTATTAAACATTCTATATGTCCGCGGGTCTTGTGCAGGCAGTGCTCTCGTGACACTGTCAACTAAACGGAGCACTCAGAAGACGTGCACCGTTTGCCAGTGACCGTGATTGCAGAATGTTTTTTTTGTTTTGTTTACTAGTCGCCAGACTGGCGAGTGGTCTTCATAAATCACTCGCCAAACCTAAAAAATACTCGCATTTGGCGAGTAAAGTGGCCTAATTTCCTCCCCTGGCCGCTTCTTTTTTTCACCTGGCAGCGCGGACTCTCACTGAGAGGGTGTAACGTGTGGAAGGATCACACTACCCCCCTTAGATCCTTTTCCTCGCTGAGCAGGCGCCCCGACCGAACTGTAGGAGTCGCTGTTTACAACAACCAGGACCCACCCCACCAGCTTTCCCACCCCTAACACTGCCAATTGTGTTAGTATGAACGACCAGCCAAGCTGGTAGCAATGACGAGAGCTGGGCTCGAACCCAGCGTCTCCTGCATTGGTGGCAAGCGCCTTGCCCACTACACCAACTAGCCGCCCCACATATCCCTTACCTAATCTTACTAGATATGCTGCTGGCCAGTATGACTTACTACCATAGTGTACTTACTGCACCTGTATCACTGTACATACTAATACCACAACTCTGTACATACATCTGATTAGCACTATTGCTCATTAGTACTAATTTACATACTTTATACCCAGTTTAACCACCTGTACATTGTATATTACTATTGCGCTCTACTATTTGCACTCTGGTTGGATGTGAAACTTATTTCTGTGCTGTATAATGACAATACATTATGGAGCCTACATATCCGAGGACTTGACATGGACCACACACATTAACAGTGTGGTGAAGAAGGCACGACAACGCCTCTACTTCCTCAGGCGCCTAAGGAAGTTCCAAGTCAGCCAGAAGATCCTTAAGAACTTCTACTCATGTACAATAGAGAGCATCTTGACCGGCAACATCACCTCCTGGTTTGGGAATAGCACTGCAAAAGACCAAAGCAGACTACAAAGAGTGACACGTTCAGCCGAACGCACAATTGGAGGGGGGCTCCCCACCCTCCAGAACATTTACTACAAGCGTTGCAAGGGCAAGGCTAAGAGAATCATTAAAGACTCCAGTCACCCGAACAACTGCCTCTTCGAACTGCTGCGGTCAGGCAAGCGATACAGGAGTCTCAAGGCGAGCACAGAAAGACTCAGAAGTAGCTTCTATCCCCAGGCCATCAGGCTGCTAAACGAACAATGAATGAACACTACACAACAACAACCACCAAACGCACATAGCACACACATCCACACGCACACACCCACTTTAAACAAACACACTGTAGCACCCACTCCACACACTTTATAGCACACACCCACTTTAAACAAACACACTGTAGCACCCACTCCCCACACTTTATATTTATGGATGAAGGATTGCACTACAACTCGTACACCTTACTGTAAATTGTACCTAAAATTGTACCTCATCCCATTTCTGCTTTGCACTAGATAGTACTGTACATTAGTACACTGCATAGTATTGTGTATTGTATATTATATGGTAACTCAGAACATTGTACATATGTCTATACCGAACACTGTGACCTCATTTTCTTCTTCTAAATTCATGCTATATTATGTTATTATGTTATTTGATACTATCTTGTCTAGCACAGTCTCTGGAGCGTAACAGTAAGAAGCATTTTGTATGAAAGTATTCTGTACTTCTGTATGACAACTATTAAAGAACTTGAACTTGAACTTGAACTCAAATTTATAATTATTCAAATAACTTTTGAGTCAACGACATATACAATATTTAAAAAGGTGAACTCTTGTCAGTCCTGGACCCAGCTAGGCCGGAAGTGATCCACCAGCAGGTAGTGATCCACCAGCCCATTGAGGATGGAGGGCCATTTGAATACAACATTATCTTTGTTGCTTTGCCGATGAATATTCACACCAGAGGGAAAAAAGATATTGTGCTAATCTAAAAATTCTAATTAAAACTATTTGCTTGGCGATATCACCTAAACACTATTATTGTTTAATATCCTTCACTGTCTCGTGGTATGATCCATCATTTTGACAGCCACCCCACCCCCCCCCCATGCTCCTCCTCCTCCTCCTCTCCCCCAAAAGCTCATATATTTTCACCTCCAAATGAAAAAAAGAAGCTAAACAAAAAGATAATGACACCGCCTCTCCGACTACGACCATTACAGAGCATCTCCCTCCCCCTGTTTCAGGAGAGGAGGGGGGAGACAGAGGGAGAGGGACAGAGAGAGAGAGAGAGAGAGAGAGAGAGAGAGAGAGAGAGAGAGAGAGAGAGAGAGAGAGAGAGAGAGAGAGAGAGAGAGAGAGAGAGAGAGAGAGAGGGGGACAGGGGGACAGGGAGAGAGGAGGTGTTTTAGTACATCTCCCTTAAACGTATTTTTTTTAAAGATGAGGGGAGAACATGTGCGTTTCATATTTTTAATAGCATATATCGTTTTTAAAAAAGAGAGGGGGAAGAGAGAGACTCAGATTGTGAGAGAAAGTGAGAGGCAGAGAGAGAGGGGGGAGAGGGGGAGCGTGTGTGTTTAGTATTTTTTTAATAAGCGTCCTCAGTACTATTGAGTGGGTTCCTTTGTTCATATGGTAAGATTAATTATGCTGTCATCCGCTCTCAGGGGCTGCTTAACAAAGATTCAGTGATATAATGGCCTGGCCCAGCGCTTGGCAATCACAATCAGTGAGAGACAATTTCAAATCCTCCTCTCTCTCTCTCTCTCTCTCTCTCTCTCTCTCTCTCTCTCTCTCTCTCTCTCTCTCTCTCTCTCTCTCTCTCTCTCTCTCTCTCTCTCTCTCTCTCTCTCTCTCTCTCTCTCTCTCTCTCTCTCTCTCTACAGCAAACCCTCGGCAGTTCTTTTCATCAAAAAGAAAGTCATTTTTGGTCCAGGAGAGAAAAAAATTCTTCTCTTTTGCATCAGGCAAGACACAGTGGACAGATGCACTGGTTAGGGACACGTACGCGCACAAACACACACACACACACATAGACAGATGGACGCACAGGCATACAAACACACACACACACACACACACACACACACATAGAGACAGACATACAGATTTGATCACACACACACACACACACACACACACACACACACACACACACACACACACACACACACACACACACACACACACACACACACACACACACACACACACACAGAGCCAGACAGACATATTTGCACACAGACACACAGATGCTTATCTTAACATAAACACATACAATGGTTGGGAATGTACAGACACACACAGACACACACACTGCACGGAGGCAACTCTGGGATTGTCATTCATAACCAGATGGGATAATGTGTTGAAAGGCAGGTTGAGAGGCAGGATGCTTGCTTTCAAGGACAGCAGAAACAAGGAAATATAATTGAACGACACACAGGATTTGAACTCTGCTATTGTCACCGGCATTTCATCGCATCTGCCCCCCCCT
>NC_140166.1:118461829-118469803 GCF_963971535.1 Notolepis coatsorum
CAGTATGGAGTACACACTACACAGTAAGGTACAGTATGGAGTACACAGTAATGTACAGTAGGGAGTACACAGTAATGTACATTATGGAGTACACAGTAATGTAGAGTATGGAGTACACAGTAATGTACAGTAGGGAGTACACAGTAAGGTACAATATGGAGTACACAGTAATGTACATTATGGAGTACACAGTAATGTACAGTAGGGAGTACACAGTAAGGTACAGTATGGAGTACACAGTAATGTACAGTATGGAGTACACAGTAAGGTACAATATGGAGTACACAGTAATGTACATTATGGAGTACACAGTAATGTACAGTAGGGAGTACACAGTAAGGTACAGTATGGAGTACACAGTAATGTACAGTATGGAGTACACAGTAAGGTACAATATGGAGTACACAGTAATGTACATTATGGAGTACACAGTAATGTACAGTATGGAGTACACAGTAATGTACAGTATGGAGTACACAGTAATGTACAGTATGGAGTACACAGTAAGGTACAGTATGGAGTACACAGTAAGGTACAGTAGGAAGTACAAGTACACACTACTATACTGTACCTCCATTTATTTGTTCATGTTCAACAAATGATTTGTTAAGACATTCATAAAACATCTATAAATCATTTGCAGATGCTATTGTGTGCCCTAATCTAAAGTGAAGCCTATTCATCATTAACAAATGTCTAATAGTTTGTTTATTTGTGGACTTTTATGAATACAAATGAAACAATTACCAGACTTGTCTTTTCATGTTTAACAAAGGATTCATCATTCATATTCATCATTAACAAATGTCTAATACAGTTAATTATTTGTTTAATTTTTCATCACCTGTTACAAATGTTGTAGACAGCTTTCGGATACACCCTTCTTTGTGACATCAAACAGTGACAGAATTAGGACTATAGATAAATGCAATTTTATTAACATATAAAATACATGTGCATAACATATAGTGTAACAGGGGGCACTAGGACCCAGGAGTACCCTGGCCAGGTATTGATATGTAGAGGGAGTATCGCGCGAGTGAGACTTGACTTCACGTGTGTTGCCGTCTGTTGAATGGAAGCACGATACATTAGCAGAGCCAAGTTATTCGTGCTGCCCCACGCTTTTAAGGTATGAGCAGGCTAAACGCATTTTTTGTTGGTAAATCTATTCCATCATTTCCGACCTACAACTCTTATATGTTGTGTAGACGTACTTGATGTGGTGGGCGCTAACGTTACATTTGAATTATGTGTTTGTTCCTAATGTGTGCTCAGTATATTGCGGTATGTGATGATGACACGAGGGTAATAATTATTTGTATTTTCAGGCTGTATCCGCGCCTATACGGCCTGAAAATACAAATAATTATTACCCTTGTGTCATCATCACATACCGATGATAATTAACTGTATTAGATATTTGTTAATGATGAATAGGCTTCACTTCAGATTAGGGCACACAATAGCATCTGCAAATGATTTATAGATGTTTTATGAATGTCTTAACAAATCATTTGTTAAACATGAAAAGACAAGTCTGGTAATTGCTTCGTGTGTATTCATAAAAGTCCACATATAAACAAACTATTAGACATTTGTTAATGATGAATAGGCCTCACTTTAGATTAGGCCACACAATAGCATCTGCAAACGATTTATAGATGTTTTATGAATGTCTTAACAAATCATTTGTTGACCATGATCAAATAAATGGAGGTACAGTATAGTCGTTTTTTCATATCCATCTACAAATGTGTTACTACACATTATTTAATGATGAACAAATCAATGTTGATAATGAGTAATAAATAATGTAGAACTCATTTGTAAATGTTATACAAATATAGTTATAAATGATTTAATAATAATTTACGAATGTATATAAATGGTTTGTTCATGATTGATCCATTATCTACAAATACCTTATAAAGGTCTTATAACTGACTGTTATTATAAAGTGTTACCAGAATTTGAATCTGAATATATACTGTACTATAAGTAAGAGTAAAAGTAAACCGTATACACAAGGTGCAGTATACACAAGGTACTCTAACTGGCAAACAGTTTCCCTTCGGTGTTAAATCCCTGAAAAGTTGACATTACTGGAGATACCGGATTTTCAGCCGACGCCAAACGCAACGTTACTACTGCATCACGACCGAAAGACATGGAGGAGGACTGGTGCTCCAGTAATCATGATGAATGGAAGAGGGAAGACACGTCACCCTTTCCTCTCCCCTTGATAAATGGTGTAATATACTCTTATTTAGCAAAAAAAGAAAAAAACGAATCATAGATCTTTGGAATGTGCTAATATTCAACATTATATGGACTTAAATAGGACTCATGGAATATTTTTTCCCCCATTCCCTCCTCACTGATTTTGTTTGGAACTAGTGTGGATGCACTGTAGAATGTTGTGTGGTGTGGCGCTGGTCTTACTTCAGTGGCTTTTGAAAGAAATGTAAAAAAAAAAAAGGATAGTATACCAGTTTAATGTTGTGTGTCTTTCTATCATGTTTGTTATTGTTGTTATCGCCCTATGTAAAGTGACCTTTGGTTTCATGAAAGGCGCTATACAAAAGTTATTATTATTATAATAATAATTATTATTATTAGGGATGCTCGATATTGGCTTTTTTACCGATACCGATATACCGATATTGTCCAACTCTTAATTTCCGATACCGATATCAACTGATATCAACCGATACCGATATATGCAGGGTTCCCCCCCCCCCCCCCAAACAATTGAATAATCTCAGGTAATTAACATTAATTATTACATGGCGTTTTAACATTCGCCGAAATGCTTGATTGTGATTTGTTTTTCCAAATTTATTGGCAGCCTGTAATCATGATGTTTCGGTGTGAACACACCTTCTTCAGAATGGCTTGCATTCCATTCTGAAGAAGGTGTGTTCACACCGAAACGTCATGATTACAGGCTGCCAATAAATTTGGAAAAACCTGGAGTGCGTGCCTGGACATTGTTTCCCTATTTTTATGTATGATATTAGAGGTTACAGCACCCAGTGTCAAGTCTAGTGAGGTGAGCGCGTTCTACAACTTTTTTCACTTGATTGTGATTGGTCAATAGCGCTCGTCAGAGGTCCGTTATTACTCGATAACGGACCTCTGCCGAGCAATAATGGCCGCTGTTCGCAGCTGTAGCAATCAAGCCCACTGACACACACTGCATCAGTGCAGCCAATCAGACACACCTGCCGGCTGCCGGCGAAGCTGCCGGCGATGACAGCGCGGAGCGACAGAACAGAACTTCGTCTGCATTTGATCTCGTCTTGTCGATGGTGTAAAATGAATTAGGTATATTGTTAGTAAGTTAGCCATGTAATAAGCGGGATAATGTATAGCCTATACTCGGTCATTGTTCCAAAATAATTGACCTTCACTGACATTTAGAACACCTCGGCGAGGCGCCTCGGTATTCTAAACTCCGTGTCGGTCAATTATTTTGCGACAATGACCTCGTAGCTCTTGTTGTGGAATTAACACAACATTATGCATACTTTTGACAATAAATAAAATCAGAATTTGTTCTTACTTGCTTGCCTGGGTAAATAAAGGTTATAGAAATGTTAAAAAATGAATTAAAAAAATAAGAAAAATTTGAAAACCGATACCGATATTTTCCGATATCACATTTTAATGCCGATATCGGCCGATAATATCGGTAGGCCGATAATATCGGACCTCCCTAATTATTATACATTTTTTTAATATAGTGGTGCTCAAACTCCTGTACATATTTTGGGTATATATACATTATATATTTTTAACCGTGCTTTCAACTTTCCTTTCCTGCCAAAATCAGTATTTAGAAAAAATGTGTTTCTTATATTTAGATTTAGAATACGTGATACTGATATTTAGAATATGTGGGAAATGAAACACATAGTTCATTAGATTCAATTTGATTCAAATGTATTATACAGCAAGTACAGTACAACAAAAATAAGTTTGGCATCCAACCAGAGTGCAAATGTAACAGTAAAGTGCAATAGTAATATACAATGTACAGGTGATTAAACTGGATATAAAATATAGAAATTAGTACTACTAAGTAATAGCACTAATCAGATGTATGTACAGAGTTGTACTATCAATATGTACTGTGATACAGGTATAAAGACACTAATATACTAAGTATGCTAATATCATGATACATAGTTAATTACTTGCATGATAGTAAAATTCACTATGGAACATCTCTTATTTGACACAGATATATATCAGAGGATGTAATCGCTCCAATTCATATACTGTACCAAACAGCAGCCATGATGTCACAATGTTTTATCAAAAATATATATTTGTAGCTTTTAAGAATGACACCATAATGTATAGATAACAGTCATACCAGTGGTGCTCAAATTGTTTTAGAGGATTATTAATATGACTATTACCCAACCATTAATGGTGTCATCTTCTTTGTCTCTCGTGGTAACCAGAAATAAAACAAGCCGTGCAGTGGTATTATCATTCTGATGGTATATAACATACGCTGTGCAAAAAAGAAAAATCCATATTACTGCTGTGTTCTTTATGAGTCTAGCCACTGGCGACAGTCACACCTAGCTGAGATATTTGCAGGCGAAGCCATAACATCACTAAATTAACATATAATGGGACTTTTATGAAATTGCTGTGATTCATAAAATGTGTGTGTGTGTGTGTGTGTGTGGAGTGAGGATGGAGATGTAGTAAGAGCTCCCCCCAGCACCCCTACAGGCTCCCAGAGGAAACCGGTCTGAGAGAGAGGGGGGCGGGAGAGAGAGAGGGGAGAGAAGGGGGGGAGGGGGGGGGGGAGGGGGGGGGGGGGGGGGGGGTTCATAAACAGTAGGTTCTGCTGCTTTGTAAAATCAGGTGGCGGTGGTGTTTTAATGCTACTGTGTCCAGAAGTATTGCATGGTTATGCTTATTACCAATAAGAATCCCTTGTTAAATGTTTTATTCTCTTAAAAAAGCGATTATATTCCTGAAACATGTGGCCGAAATTTTATATCAAATGTGATAGAAATATGATTGCATATTTGTTTTCTTCTAAATTAAACATTTCATTTCATTCATTTCACAATTTTCTATTTCTCTCTTAATTAACAAACGTGTATATTATATCGGTTGCCATTCTGTATGTGCATGTCTCCATTTCAGCATATCCAAATAATAGAGATGTTGAATTCCAGGCACCGTTGTTGTTCATATCCTTTATAAGTTCATTGGCGTCACATTCTGCCACCTTCTGATAGTCAGGGTTATTATTTTTCTGTTTTTCAACCCTCTTCATTCTCTGCTACCTAAACCTCTCTCTCTCTCTCGCTCTCTCTCTCTCTCTCTCTCTCTCTCTCTCTCTCTCTCTCTCTCTCTCTCTCTCTCTCTCTCCCTCTCTCTCTCTCTCTTCTCTCTCTCTCTCTCTCTCTCTCTCTCTCTCTCTCTCTCTCTCTCTCTCTCTCTCTCTCTCTCTCTCTCTCTCTCTCTCTCTCCCCGCCCCTCTCTCTCTTATCCCTGTCCTCCCTTTTCTCTCATAATGAGTGTTTTTGTTGTCTATTTAGCAGTATACCATATTGTGTCATATGCATTTTTTCATATATAAATTGCGGTATGACATGTAAAAAAAAAATAAAAATGTAAATGGTCTGCCACCGTCGTCCGGGGGCTTGCGTGAAATTAATTGCCGGCCATGACAGCTGATTCCAGGCAGTGCTGAAGTTAAGGTCATTAAGTTCTGCATACGCGGTAATGAGGAAGACAACAGCTCTCTCCATTGGCTGACTATTGTTTACCAGGGCTACTAAGGTTGGCTGCCGCGATGTGCCCCTACGCTGAAAGAAAAGATTTCCCCTTCCGCGGAGTAAGAGAAGGAGTGCAGGGGAGCTGGGGAGGGAGGGAGAGAGAGAGAGAGAGAGAGAGAGAGAGAGAGAGAGAGAGAGAGAGAGAGAGAGAGAGAGAGAGAGAGAGAGAGAGAGAGAGAGAGAGAGAGAGAGAGAGAGAGAGAGAGAGAGAGAGAGGGAAAGGAACGTGTCTTTCTCCTGTCGCGCGTAGGAGAGCGGGAGGCGCCGTGACGGACGTGGCGGCTTCTAAAAAGTCTCAACATGTAAATCAAGAATAGTTTGGGTCTTAATGGACGGTGCTTTAGCTGCCTCTCTCCCCGGCGGGGCCCGTGTCCCACGTCCCCATGACCGGCGTGGCTGTCCGCCCGGGATGATGTTTACAATAATGGGGAGAGGCAGTCCAATTTCACCCAACACGCCAGGCGAACAGCCGGCAGCCTCTCCGCCTCAGCCCCCATCGCCATGTTCGGGGGAAAAAGAGATGGGGTAGAAAACGGGACTAACTTTGCGTACGGAGGAACGTCGCCGGGGAGAGAGAGAGAGAGAGAGAGAGAGAGAGAGAGAGAGAGAGAGAGAGAGAGAGAGAGAGAGAGAGAGAGAGAGAGAGAGAGAGGCATCGACGCGCATCAGAGACAATCTCACCTTGGTAGGACGCTTGTCAACATCAAGACGTGTCACTGTTTATTTCTCTCTCTCTCTCTCTCTCTCTCTCTCTCTCTCTCTCTCTCTCTCTCTCTCTCTCTCTCTCTCTCTTGCTTTTTTTCCCTCCTCTCTCTCTCTCTTGTCATCCATCGCTCTCTTTTCTATAAGTATACACTACAGTAGGGTGTCAGTCACACATGCAAACACACCTTCGAATGAACACACGTGTGTGCACACACACACACACACACACACACACACACACACACACACACACACACCACACACACACACACACACACACACACACACACACATCAGGTACACACACACCAGGTACACACACAGTATCTGAGGGGAACGGGTGTGAACATCTCTGATATATTCCCCAGATGACAGCGTTTTCTTTTTCGGTTGTGCTGTTTTATTGTCTGTCCGCGCATCAGACGCCGTTTTTTAAAACTCTGGCCGCTGAGTAATGTGACTTGACATGCGGTCACCTGGCAAAACGCTCCGTCTGTCGCTTCATTGTGATTTAGCCGCCGTGATGGACCTGTCATCTTGTTATTATTCAACCAAGCCTCTTTTTATCTGTGTCCCACACACACACACACAAAGACAGACAAAACAGTCCGAAGGAGGTTCGAGCCTCTGCCCCACTCTGGTGCCTGTAAACAAGGCCCTGGCAGAACGGGTTCACTGGCGTCTTTTTATTTCTGCATTTATTTTAGATTACCGTCATATTCATGTGAGATAGACTTAGATAGAGCTTCTATCCCCAGGCCATCAGGCTGCTAAACGAACATAATCGCTAAACGAACAATAATCACTATGCAACAACCATCAAATGCACACAGCACACACCCACACGCACACACACACTCACTCAAACAAACAACACACTGCAGCACCCACTCTCCACACTTTAGATCACACAAACACACTTACACTTTATATTTATTGATAAAGGATTTGCACTACAACTCGTACACCTACTGTGAATTGTACCTAAACTGCACCTCGTCCATTTATGCCTTGCACTATATAGTATTGTATACTAGTACACTGCACAGTATTGTATATTGTATGGTAACTACGTCTACGAACATTGTACATATGTCTAACTGAACACTGTGACCTCTTTTTTTTTCTTCTAATTTTTACTATGTTTTTATTTCATACTTATCTTGTCATGCACAGTCTCTGGAGCGCAACAGTAAGAAGCATTTTGTACAAAAGTATTCTGTACTTCTGTATGACAACTATTAAAGAAACTTGAAACTTGAAACTAGATATCCAAACAAAAGTGTGATGTTATTTTTTGGGGGGGGGGAAATAGGGCAATTTCTGGGATGGGCGGCCCATCATTTATTTTGCTTGAAAACATATAAAAAAAGAATGTCAAAATATTCTTTGGAAATTCAGGGGAAAAAAGACAGAAACAAAAACATTGGATTTTGAATCATTTTGAATCACA
>NC_140166.1:118470003-118475003 GCF_963971535.1 Notolepis coatsorum
CATCCTCACTCCACACACACACACACATTTTATGAATCACAGCAATTTCATAAAAGTCCCATTATATGTGAATTTAGTGATGTTATGGCTTCGCCTGCAAATATCTCAGCTAGGTGTGACTGTCGCCAGTGGCTAGACTCATAAAGAACACAGCAGTAATATGGATTTTTTTTTTGCACAGCGTATGTTATATACCATCAGAATGATAATACCACTGCACGGCTTGTTTTATTTCTGGTTACCACGAGAGACAAAGAAGATGACACCATTAATGGTTGGGTAATAGTCATATTAATAATCCTCTAAAACAATTTGAGCACCACTGGTATGACTGTTATCTATACATTATGGTGTCATTCTTAAAAGTTACAAATATATATTTTTTGATAAAACATTGTGACATCATGGCTGCTGTTTGGTACAGTATATGAATTGGAGCGATTACATCCTCTGATATATATCTGTGTCAAATAAGAGATGTTCCATAGTGAATTTTACTATCATGCAAGTAATTAACTATGTATCATGATATTAGCATACTTAGTATATTAGTGTATTTATACCTGTATCACAGTACATATTGATAGTACAACTCTGTACATACATCTGATTAGTGCTATTACTCAGTAGTACTAATTTCTATATTTTATATCCAGTTTAATCACCTGTACATTGTATATTACTATTGCACTTTACTGTTACATTTGCACTCTGGTTGGATGCCAAACTTATTTTTGTTGTACTGTACTTGCTGTATAATACATTTGAATCAAATTGAATCTAATGGAACTATGTGTTTCATTTCCCACATATTCTAAATATCAGTATCACGTATTCTAAATCTAAATATAAGAAACAATTTTTTTCTAAATACTGATTTTGGCAGGAAAGGAAAGTTGAGAGCACGGTTAAAAATATATAATGTATATATACCCAAAATATGTACAGGAGTTTGAGCACCACTATATTAAAAAATTTAATAATAATTAGGGAGGTCCGATATTATCGGCCTACCGATATTATCGGCCGATATCGGCATTAAAATGTGATATCGGAAAATATCGGTATCGGTTTTCAAATTTTTCTTATTTTTTTTATTATTTTTTTAACATTTCTATAACCTTTATTTACCCAGGCAAGCAAGTAAGAACAAATTCTGATTTTATTTATTGTCAAAAGTATGCATAATGTTGTGTTAATTCCACAACAAGAGATATGTAAGGTCATTGTCGCAAAATAATTGACCGACACAGAGTTTAGAATACCGAGGCGCCTCGCCGAGGTGTTCTAAATGTCAGTGAAGGTCAATTATTTTGGAACAATGACCGAGTATAGCTATACATTATCCCGCTTATTACATGGCTAACTTACTAACAATATACCTAATTCATTTTACACCATCGACAAGACGAGATCAAAATGCAGACGCAGTTCTGTTCTGTCGCTCCGCGCTGTCATCGCCGGCAGCTTCACCGGCAGCCGGCAGGTGTGTCTGATTAGCTGCACTGATGCAGTGTGTGTCAGTGGGCTTGATTGCTACAGCTGCGAACAGCGGTCATTATTGCTCAGCAGAGGTCCGTTATCGAGTAATAACGGACCTCTGACGAGCGCTATTGACCAATCACAATCAAGTGAAAAAAGTAGTAGAACGCGCTCACCTCACTAGACTTGACACTGGGTGCTGTAACCTCTAATATCATACATAAAAATAGGGAAACAATGTCCAGGCACGCACTCCAGGTTTTTCCAAATTTATTGGCAGCCTGTAATCATGACGTTTTTCGGTGTGAACACACCTTCTTCAGAATGGAATGCAAGCCATTCTGAAGAAGGTGTGTTCACACCGAAACATCATGATTACAGGCTGCCAATAAATTTGGAAAAACAAATCACAATCAAGCATTTCGGCGAATGTTAAAACGCCATGTAATAATTAATGTTAATTACCTGAGATTATTCAATTGTTTGGGGGGGGGGGGAACCCTGCATATATCGGTATCGGTTGATATCAGTTGATATCGGTATCGGAATTTAAGAGTTGGACAATATCGGTATATCGGTATCGGTAAAAAAGCCAATATCGAGCATCCCTAATAATATTATAATAATAATAACTTTTGTATAGCGCCTTTCATGAAACCCAAGGTCACTTTACATAGGGCGATAACAACAATAACAAACATGATAGAAAGACACACAACATTAAACTGGTATACTATCCTTTTTTTTTTTACATTTCTTTCAAAAGCCACTGAAGTAAGACCAGCGCCACACCACACAACATTCTACAGTGCATCCACACTAGTTCCAAACAAAATCAGTGAGGAGGGAATGGGGGAAAAAATATTCCATGAGTCCTATTTAAGTCCATATAATGTTGAATATTAGCACATTCCAAAGATCTATGATTAGTTTTTTTCTTTTTTTGCTAAATAAGAGTATATTACACCATTTATCAAGGGGAGAGGAAAGGGTGACGTGTCTTCCCTCTTCCATTCATCATGATTACTGGAGCACCAGTCCTCCTCTATGTCTTTCGGTCGTGACGCAGTAGTAACGTTGCGTTTGGCGTCGGCTGAAAATCCGGTATCTCCAGTAATGTCAACTTTTCAGGGATTTAACACCGAAGGGAAACTGTTTGCCAGTTAGAGTACCTTGTGTATACTGCACCTTGTGTATACGGTTTACTTTTACTCTTACTTATAGTACAGTATATATTCAGATTCAAATTCTGGTAACACTTTATAATAACAGTCAGTTATAAGACCTTTATAAGGTATTTGTAGATAATGGACTAATCATGAACAAACCATTAATTAACATTCGTAAATTATTATTAAATCATTTATAACTATATTTGTATAACATTTACAAATGAGTTCTACATTATTTATAACTCATTATCAACATTGATTTGTTCATCATTAAATAATGTGTAGTAACACATTTGTAGATGGATATGAAAAAACGACTATACTGTACCTCCATTTATTTGATCATGTTCAACAAATGATTTGTTAAGACATTCATAAAACATCTATAAATCGTTTGCAGATGCTATTGTGTGCTCTAATCTAAAGTGAGGCCTATTCATCATTAACAAATGTCTAATAGTTTGTTTATATGTGGACTTTTATGAATACACACGAAGCAATTACCAGACTTGTCTTTTCATGTTTAACAAATGATTTGTTAAGACATTCATAAAACATCTATAAATCATTTGCAGATGCTATTGTGTGCCCTAATCTGAAGTGAAGCCTATTCATCATTAACAAATATCTAATACAGTTAATTATCATCGGTATGTGATGATGACACAAGGGTAATAATTATTTGTATTTTCAGGCTGTATAGGCGCGGATACAGCCTGAAAATACAAATAATTATTACCCTTGTGTCATCATCACATACCGCAATATACTGAGCACACATTAGGAACAAACACATAATTCAAATGTAACGTTAGCGCCCACCACATCAAGTACGTCTACACAACATATAAGAGTTGTAGGTCGGAAATGATGGAATAGATTTACCAACAAAAAAGGCGTTTAGCCTGCTCATACCTTAAAAGCGTGGGGCAGCACGAATAACTTGGCTCTGCTAATGTATCGTGCTTCCATTCAACAGACGGCAACACACGTGAAGTCAAGTCTCACTCGCGCGATACTCCCTCTACATATCAATACCTGGCCAGGGTACTCCTGGGTCCTAGTGCCCCCTGTTACACTATATGTTATGCACATGTATTTTATATGTTAATAAAATTGCATTTATCTATAGTCCTAATTCTGTCACTGTTTGATGTCACAAAGAAGGGTGTATCCGAAAGCTGTCTACAACATTTGTAACAGGTGATGAAAAATTAAACAAATAATTAACTGTATTAGACATTTGTTAATGATGAATATGCTTCACTTCAGATTAGGGCACACAATAGCATCTGCAAATGATTTATAGATGTTTTATGAATGTCTTAACAAATCCTTTGTTAAACATGAAAAGACAAGTCTGGTAATTGTTTCATTTGTATTCATAAAAGTCCACAAATAAACAAACTATTAGACATTTGTTAATGATGAATAGGCTTCACTTTAGATTAGGGCACACAATAGCATCTGCAAATGATTTATAGATGTTTTATGAATGTCTTAACAAATCATTTGTTGAACATGAACAAATAAATGGAGGTACAGTATAGTAGTGTGTACTTGTACTCCCTACTGTACCTTACTGTGTACTCCATACTGTACCTTACTGTGTACTCCCTACTGTACATTACTGTGTACTCCATACTGTACCTTAATGTGTACTCCATACTGTACCTCACTGTGTACTCCCTACTGTACCTTACTGTGTACTCCATACTGTACCTTACTGTGTACTCCATACTGTACCTTACTGTGTACTCCATACTGTACCTTACTGTGTACTCCATAATGTACATTACTGTGTACTCCATATTGTACCTTACTGTGTACTCCCTACTGTACATTACGGTGTACTCCATACTCTACATTACTGTGTACTCCATAATGTACATTACTGTGTACTCCCTACTGTACATTACTGTGTACTCCCTACTGTACATTACTGTGTACTCCATAATGTACATTACTGTGTACTCCTTACTGTACATTACTGTGTACTCCATACTGTACCTTACTGTGTAGTGTGTACTCCATACTGTACCTTACTGTGTACTCCCTACTGTACCTTACTGTGTACTCCATAATGTACATTACTGTGTACTCCCTACTGTACCTTACTGTGTACTCCCTACTGTACATTACTGTGTACTCCATACTCTACATTACTGTGTACTCCATAATGTACATTACTGTGTACTCCCTACTGTACATTACTGTGTACTCCATACTCTACATTACTGTGTACTCCATAATGTACATTACTGTGTACTCCCTACTGTACATTACTGTGTACTCCATACTGTACCTTACTGTGTAGTGTGTACTCCATACTGTACATGCAGTTAT
>NC_140166.1:118477503-118485003 GCF_963971535.1 Notolepis coatsorum
TGGGAGGGTGGGTGGGTCGGGACATATAAATAGATATTTTTTTCAAATAGTTGAAATCATGTTTTGATGATAATGTTCCATCTCTGTTTCTCTCCACATCATCATCCCTTCAGCAAATCTGCTCTGGTCCAAACTGAGATTGTTGTGCAATGACAGATTCCCAACATAAAAAAAAGAATCAGGCCTGTGAAATCCTCCGAACAGGACACGTCGGTATCAATCTATCCCCGCTCTACCCCCTTATGTACCTCCGCAAAAACATCTATCTCCTGCCGCTCCTCTCGCCGCCATGCGACCGTCGCATCTTCAATCTGCAATGCAAAATTAACCTCGGCTTAATGCAGGCACGAGGGAGGGAGGCGGAGGGGCGGGTGGCGCGAGGGGGGGGCAGATGCGATGAAATGCCGGTGACAATAGCAGAGTTCAAATCCTGTGTGTCGTTCAATTATATTTCCTTGTTTCTGCTGTCCTTGAAAGCAAGCATCCTGCCTCTCAACCTGCCTTTCAACACATTATCCCATCTGGTTATGAATGACAATCCCAGAGTTGCCTCCGTGCAGTGTGTGTGTCTGTGTGTGTCTGTACATTCCCAACCATTGTATGTGTTTATGTTAAGATAAGCATTTGTGTGTCTGTGTGCAAATATGTCTGTCTGGCTCTGTGTGTGTGTGTGTGTGTGTGTTTGTGTGCGTGTGTGTGTGTGTGTGTGTGTGTGTGTGTGTGTGTGTGTGTGTGTGTGTGTGTGTGTGTGTGTGTGTGTGTGTGTGTGTGTGTGTGTGTGATCAAATCTGTATGTCTGTCTCTATGTGTGTGTGTGTGTGTGTGTGTGTTTGTATGCTTGTGCGTCCATCTGTCTATGTGTGTGTGTGTGTGTTTGTGCGCGTACGTGTCCCTAACCAGTGCATCTGTCCACTGTGTCTTGCCTGATGCAAAAGAGAAGCATTTTTTTCTCTCCTGGGGCAAAAATGACTTTCTTTTTGATGAAAAGAACTGCCGAGGGTTTGCTGTAGAGAGAGAGAGGAGAGAGAGAGAGAGAGGAGAGAGAGAGAGAGAGAGAGAGAGAGAGAGAGAGAGAGAGAGAGAGAGAGAGAGAGAGAGAGAGAGAGAGAGAGAGAGAGAGAGAGAGAGAGAGAGAGAGAGAGAGAGAGAGGAGGATTTGAAATTGTCTCTCACTGATTGTGATTGCCAAGCGCTGGGCCAGGCCATTATATCACTGAATCTTTGTTAAGCAGCCCCTGAGAGCGGATGACAGCATAATTAATCTTACCATATGAACAAAGGAACCCACTCAATAGTACTGAGGACGCTTATTAAAAAAATACTAAACACACACGCTCCCCCTCTCCCCCCTCTCTCTCTGCCTCTCACTTTCTCTCACAATCTGAGTCTCTCTCTTCCCCCTCTCTTTTTTAAAAACGATATATGCTATTAAAAAAATATGAAACGCACATGTTCTCCCCTCATCTTTAAAAAAAATACGTTTAAGGGAGATGTACTAAAACACCCCCTCTCTCCCTGTCCCCCTCTCTCTCTATCTCCCTGTCCGGCTCTCTGTCCCCCTCTCTTTGTCTCTTTCTCTCTCTCTCTCTCTCTCTCTCTCTCTCTCTCTCTCTCTCTCTCTCTCTCTCTCTCTCTCTCTCTCTCTCTCTCTCTCTCTCTCTCTCTCTCCCTCTGTCTCCCCCTCCTCTCCTGAAACAGGGGGAGGGAGATGCTCTGTAATGGTCGTAGTCGGAGAGGCGGCGTCATTATCTTTTTGTTTAGCTTCTTTTTTTCATTTGGAGGTGAAAATATATGAGCTTTTGGGGGAGAGGAGGAGGAGGAGGAGCATGGGGGGGGGGGGGGTGGCTGTCAAAATGATGGATCATACCACAAGACAGTGAAGGATATTAAACAATAATAGTGTTTAGGTGATATCGCCAAGCAAATAGTTTTAATTAGAATTTTTAGATTAGCACAATATCTTTTTTCCCTCTGGTGTGAATATTCATCGGCAAAGCAACGAAGATAATGTTGTATTCAAATGGCCCTCCATCCTCAATGGGCTGGTGGATCACTACCTGCTGGTGGATCACTTCCGGCCTAGCTGGGTCCAGGACTGACAAGAGTTCACCTTTTTAAATATTGTATATGTCGTTGACTCAAAAGTTATTTGAATAATTATAAATTTGAGTTCCATAATGTATTGTCATTATACAGCACGGAAATAAGTTTCACATCCAACCAGAGTGCAAATAGTAGAGCGCAATAGTAATATACAATGTACAGGTGGTTAAACTGGGTATAAAGTATGTAAATTAGTACTAATGAGCAATAGTGCTAATCAGATGTATGTACAGAGTTGTGGTATTAGTATGTACAGTGATACAGGTGCAGTAAGTGCACTATGGTAGTAAGTCATACTGGCCAGCAGCATAACTAGTAAGATTAGGTAAGGGATATGTGGGGCGGCTAGTTGGTGTAGTGGGCAAGGCGCTCGCCACCAATGCAGGAGACGCTGGGTTCGAGCCCAGCTCTCGTCATTGCTACCAGCTTGGCTGGTCATTCATACTAACACAATTGGCAGTGTTAGGGGTGGGAAAGCTGGTGGGATGGGTCCTGGTTGTTGTAAACAGCGACTCCTACAGTTCGGTCGGGGCGCCTGCTCAGCGAGGAAAAGGATCTAAGGGGGGTAGTGTGATCCTTCCACACGTTACACCCTCTCAGTGAGAGTCCGCGCTGCCAGGTGAAAAAAAGAAGCGGTCAGGGGAGGAAATTAGGCCACTTTACTCGCCAAATGCGAGTATTTTTTAGGTTTGGCGAGTGATTCATGAAGACCACTCGCCAGTCTGGCGACTAGTAAACAAAACAAAAAAAACATTGTGCAATCACGGTCACTGGCAAACGGTGCACGTCTTCTGAGTGCTCGGTTTAGTTGACAGTGTCACGAGAGCACTGCCTGCACAAGACCCGCGGACATATAGAATGTTTAATAAAAGTTCCCGCAGTACTGGCCAACCCGCGGCGGACATATATAATGTTGAGTAAAAGTCCTGCGGTACTAGCCATCAGTCAAGGGAGCACTCGCAAACAGATAACGTTAAACACAGCAGAAGATGGAAAACAGACAGACTGACCAACGGGGAACTGCATCCAACCCTAGTACAACCCTCGAGTATAAGGCAAGGACACATTTAAATCACAGAGGTGTATGTTAGTCTATTGGAACAGTATACAGTAGTTAGCTTCTAGTTAGCGTTTTAGCTATATAGCTGCTTTCTAGCTAACGTTAGCCCTGTGTGTGTGTGCTCAAAGCAGCCAGCCCCATGTTAGCTAGGTGTATCTGTTATGACTATAATGTTTCCAAAAACGCACCGGACTACGACGTAAGGTTATATGTTTTATTGCATGCTCAACCAGTGCACAACAACACACCAACCGAACTGACGATACCACAACACTGACGGTATTTCACAGCCCTGTCGTCCAGCCCACCGTGCCGTCTTAAAGGCACAGTGAACACTGTTGTGATGCCTACCCAGATGCATACACAACATTGACGCAGCTTGATAACCGAGGTTCAAAGTTAACTTGATTGATTGATTGATTGAAAACTTTATTAACAGATTGCAGAATGGGTACAATACAGTACGGCTCAATTCTCAATACACACAATTGTTAAGGGGATGCAGACCAGAGAAAGACTTTCGTCTGGTTTACATCAGGGTCCCCCATTTTCAATTTGTCATAAATATGACATACACAACATACAGATAGACAGTACTGCTACAGTACATCTATACATTTCACATCTATCTATACACTTCACAACATACTTCGGTTTTTTTCGTTCACTGCCCAACCCAGTCCAACCCAGCATCTTTCACTGCCCAGTTCAGCCCAACCCAGTCCAGAATAGATCCCTCTTTCATGTTAATATGTTTTATGCTAATATTGTGAAGAGTAGAGACACTGTTATTAATGTTTTATGCTAATAAATATTTTAAAGAGTAGAGACACGGTGTGATTATTACTATGATTGAAAATCAATTTAGACGAAGACATACAAAGAAGTAATTATCACAATTAGTGATTTTCTTTGGGCTGGTAAAAAATCTGTTTGGCTGGTAAAAAAAATCAGCTACTCGCCAGTTGGCTGGTAAGCCAAAAAGTTAGTTCCCTGGAAGCGGTTGATTGGCTACACGTGTGTCGGAGGAAGCACGTGATAGCCTCCACTCTCCCAGACCGACTGTGGGGGGTAGGTGCGCAGCGACCAGGAAGGGGATTGGGAATTGGCATAATGACTAACATTGGGATGGGAGAAAAACGGAGGAAAAAAGGAGGGGGAAAAAGATCAATAAAAAAAAGGTAAGGGATATGTATATATTAGTGCTGTCAATCGATTAAAATATTTTATCTACCTTAAACAGATATTTTTCAAGTTCCAAGTTTTAATACTCTTATCAACATGAGAGTCAACAAATGCTTGCTTTATGCAGCCATTTAACACAAAAGGATGACTGACCCTCATGCATTGCAAATTTGCATCAAATTCAAAACAGAGTGATGCACAAAATAACTTAAAAGAAAATAATAATTTAAAACAATGAATAAAGTGTTGTTGAAGGCAGATGTTCTGTGTAGGATTGTTAGTAACTGTCTACCTGCATATATAACTGTGTCCACTAGAGGGTGCCCTAGGCAGAGACACTCAGGAGTACTACCAGGTAGCGAGTATAAGTAGCTATGTCTCCTCCCACTTCTTTCTCTTCCCCCGCATGGTTTCTATCTTGAGCCTTTAATCGGCGTGGTTTATTATTCACATGGCAGAGCAGTTACTATACAGATCTTCTCTCACTGAGAGACTAGGGCCTAGTCTCTCAGTGAGAGAAGATCTGTATAGTAACTGCTCTGCCATGTGAATAATAAACCACGCCGATTAAAGGCTCAAGATAGAAACCATGCCTCTAGCACCGATGCTCGACGACACCAGCTTGGGGCTGATATTCCGCGACACTAAAAAGAAAGCCTGGAGGTGTTGAGAGAGCATTACATCGGGAGAGGAAGACCCAGAGTCGTGGCCCTCTACATAGCACTAACGGGCCTGAGGAAGGGGACCACCGAGACCGTGACCGAATACGTCAACAGAGCGGAGCAGATCACGACGCCATTGAGGAGTGCCGGAGAAGCCAAGCGATGGGCTAATGATGGCGATGATAATGAGACAACTACCGGAGCTGTACAAACCGTTCACACTCCTGGTAACACACGGTTCAACGGACATGCCGTTGGGACAGTTCAAGGCTAAGTTAAGGAACTTCGAGGCCTCAGAAGACACCCACCAAGCCGCCGCGGAGGAGGGGGAGAGGGTGCTAAAGGGCGACGCCAAGGGAGAGAACCAGGACCACGACGGAACTGGCGTGTTGGCGATGCGGAGATAAAGGCCATTGGAGAAGCGACTGCACAAAGACTGTCTGGTGTAGCTTCTGCAAATCCACGGGGCACACAGACAGAGCGTGCATGAAGAAACACGACCAGAGCGCGCGATACGCGCATGGGCAAGATGACGGCCATGGACGAGACGACAGCCATGGATGGGACGGAAGCCACGGACAAAATGGCGGCTACAGACAAAATGGCAGCTACGGACGAGGCGGCGGCCATGGACGAGACGGAGGCCACGGACAAGAAGACGGCTGTGGACAGGATGACGACAGCGGACACGATGGCGGCGACGGTCGACGTGAGACGGATCGAGACGACACCCGGAGAATAACGGGACAAGAAGACTGCGTTTTCGGGGCATGGACGGCGTGCACCGCCGGACCGGCCCAGCTGCAGCGAGTCCAGAGGAGGGGACTGATCGTGGACACAGGTGCGTCGTCCCATATAATCAACGACAGGAGTCGGTTCAAGAACTTTGACGACACTTTCCACCCGGAGAGGCACAGCATGGAGCTGGCGGACGGGAGACACACCTACGGATTGGCGCAAGAGAGGGGAGATGCACAGGTATGCCTCACGGACAGTAAGGGGCGCCGGCGTACGGTGATGTTAAAGAACGCTCTCTACGTACCATCGTTCCCACAAGGACTATTCTCTGTAATAGCTGCTACTGCAAGCGGTGCCAAGGTATTCTTCGATAAAGGTAAACATTTTCTTGTAGAACCTGACGGTACCCGGTTTGACATAAAGATGTACCAGAGAATATATTATCTGAAAACGGAGTGTAATGACAACGACAAGTGTAATGATAATAATGATATGTGTAGTGGGACGGCCAGTCACGATATTCAGACATGGCATTATGGGTCATTGTAATTACGAGGATTTACTGAAACTGCAAGTAGTGTCAGAAGGCATGCACATTGAAGGAGAAAAGCGTAGACTTGACAAAAATGTTGCAGTGTGCAAAACGGGGAAGTTTACTCAATCGAGATAGGGAAATCCCACAGACAGAGTAAGGGTACCACTTGCATTAGTTGACACGGACCTAGCCGGCCCATTAAGCAACAAGTCCATAGAAGGCTTTAGATATGTACAGTCTTTTACAGACGTGTGCACAGGGGCAGTGTTTGTCTACTTTCTTAAAGCAAAGAGTGACATACCCCAGGCCACGGAGAAATTCCTGGCAGACGTAGCCCCTTATGGTAACGTAGGATGCTTGAGGTCCGACCACGAAACCGAGTTCACAAACAGAGAGTTCCAATCACTGTTGAGAAGGTATAAGATAAGACACGAGACGTCACGTCCATATCCCCCACACCAGAACGGGGTGGCAGAGAGGGAATGGCATACCCTTTTCGAAATGGCTAAGAGTAAGCTAGCAGATAGTAACTTACCTAAGAGCCTATGGCATTATGCGGTGCAAGAAGCCGCTTACACCAGGAACAGAAGCTTTAATAAGCACTTGGGCACCACCCCGTATACAGCACTGACAGGAAAGAAGTGTAATCTAGCCAGAATACACCGATTTGGATCAGTGTGTTATGCGTACCTGCAGGACAGGGGAAAACCCAAGTCCAAGGGTGTAAAAGGATTTTTCGTAGGACACGACAAAGGAAGCCCTGCTTTCCTAGTTCATCATTCCGGTAACGGGAGAGTGCAGAAACACATGCTAGTCAAGTTTGTCACGAAGACAACCTGTGAGAGCGAGACACAGACTGAGGAGCCAGAGCTGGACTCCAAAGCAAGGTGTGTAGAAACAGAGACACATCAACCCAGTGTACTTAGTACAGTCGTGCAGACAGACAGTCAGCAACCCCCAGAGGGCAATGACGAGGAGCACCCAAGGGTGACATCAAGTGCCCCAAGCAGTGGGAGGTATCCCTCAAGGGAACACAAACCCCCAAAATATCTGACAGACTATGCCAGGAAAGGGAGTGAAGAGGAGGACAATACACCTACCCCCGCTGAGTACTACTACAGGGTAGTCAGTGGGGTAAACCCGACCTTTAAAGAGGCCACATTGTCCCCCATATAGGGCAGACAGACAGTGGGAGGGAAATGGTTTCAAGTTTCTTT
>NC_140166.1:118490003-118520003 GCF_963971535.1 Notolepis coatsorum
CAGTATTGCTATCAGGGACAGTGCACATTAATCAACATGTCGGTTTTCATGTAAAATGTATATGAGCTAGTGTTAGCCAGAAGCAAATTTTCACCTGCATGCGGCTATACCTGTATAGGCCTGAGACCATACCTGTAGACCAGTGGTTCCCAAAGTCGGGGTCGCGACCCAAAGGTGGGCCGCGAGCAGCCACGGGTGGGCCGCGAGATGATTTAAAAAAAATAAAAAAAAATAAAAAAAAATAAAAATAAATATTTTTTTTATTTTTTATTTTTTTATTTTTTTATTTTTTATTTTTTTATTTTAATTTTTTTTGTCAGGCCACTGAACTTAGAAGCAGGCCAGGACAGTGTTTCTAGTTGTATTCTAAAATTCTATTCTATTGTATTCTAAAATGTGACTATATGGTTTTATATTAACTTAATAAATAAACAAAAACGAAAAATCTACTTATTTCAACGAACATTTCAAACTAAATAACAGATTATGCACATAAAACGCTGAAAACAACCGAAGCAACAATAGTATTTTAATGAGGCTATTATTATTATCATTATTATTTTGCAACAAGTTAGCCCTCTCATAAATAGCACATATAAATGAATAACTAACTTGAACTAACTTAATAGGATTGAAGTGATATTTGGCTTAAAAAATCGGTCGCCTGGCAAAAAAAAAAAAAAAAAAAGCCAGACGATGTGCATTGGGCCGCGGCTCTCTAACGCCTTATTTTCTGGGCCCCGGCCTGAAAAGTTTGGGAACCCCTGCTGTAGACCATGCCTGTAGGCTGTTGTTAAAAGTAGTGATATAACTATATCCATACAAAAACTGACGTATTAAGAACATACAAGACAAGTAGACATAGTACAGGAGACGGAACAATTATATGTTACATGTTGGCGGATTTTGCTGAAACGGTGGCAGAGACGACGTGTGTTTTACTCTAAATAGAGTCACCGTACATTACAGCTATAGCCACAGCTATAGCCACAGAGCCATCTATCACGATGTTAGCATGTTAGCTGCTACGTTTGCACGCACGCTATTAAATAAACGTTTTACAGTTGTATGGACAATAACTTAAGAACAGGTACGTCGGTGCAACACGAGTATTCAATTATCAACAGTATTGCTATCAGGGACAGTGCACATTAATCAACATGTCGGTTTTCATGTAAAATGTATATGAGCTAGTGTTAGCCAGAAGCTAATTTTCACCTGCATGCGGCTATACATGTATAGGCCTGAGACCATACCTGTAGACCATGCCTGTAGGCTGTTGTTAAAAGTAGTGAGTCAATTTGAGCCCAAGACGTGAGTAAAGTTTTACTCAGTTTGAGTAAAATGTACTCAGTTTGAGTAAAATGTACTCAGTGAAATTTACTGTAGATGGTGCTTTTGTAATATTTTCTAATTGTAACACTTATTCTAATATCTTAGTAACTGTTATTATTTATTTGCCATCAGATGCAGGCTGTATGTGTTAAACACATTGACCAGCAGAAATGCATCTGTTTTGAGGGCCAATTGACCTTCACAACTTTGTGTGGTGAGTGAAACATTTTACACAGCGTGCCGTTGGTTCTCAAAATGGCGTCCGCCTTGATAGTTAGGAACCAAATGGACCCTTATTGGTCTGTAACTCGGTGTACAAATGGACCCCAACGTCCATTGTACACCGTCAAGAGTTAAATTAACATTGATTTTACAATATAAATTGGGGTCCCAAAGATAGAAATGCCATTAAATGGGTGCCCTTGGAATTAAAATGGTTGAGAATCACTGCTAGAGCCATACAAATATTGTCTTATGGGGGTCCATGGCACATCTTTTCAAATGGGGGTATGTGGGCTAATTGTCAATTTGGGGGGTCCTTGACATGAAATGTTTGAGAACCACTGCCCTATGCAACAACATACTGGGTATCAGTTTAGGCTTTCCCTGCATGTTAATTTAAGCTGTAGGCCTACAGTACAAAGCACAATCCATTTTATTTAGGATAGAGTGAACCAATCAATGTCTTACACCCCTTCCTGACAGGCAGCGACGCGAGCGAGCGTGATTGCGAAAATGATTAAAATGTATTCGTTTCAATCAGACTATCCTGACCTGCCGCGAGCGACAGCGAACTGAGCGGCGATGTCGTTCCCCCCTCAAATATTCGCTCGCTGTGTCTCTAGTTGAGCGATTACGCGGCCGAGTCACGCCCCTAAACACTTTTTATTGGTCAAGAATCGCAGGCTGCTTTGCCCCCGTGTGCTTCCAGGTAACACACACACAGACACACCCGGACACGCGCCGCCTCATATCAGGACAGTGTCGCGCACGATTTCGTCTCCAGTTCGCTCGCTCGCTGCCTGTCAGAAACCGGTGTTATGTCAATTAAGGCTGTCAATCTTCCTCATATGATCAAATTTTCAGTGGCTATTTTAATATCCCATTTTTATGACATTTTAATTAATACAAATTAAATAAATTGCACAACAGATTTATCAATAAGCTTGTGCAATCTTGTTTTGTCTATAGTTGCCAAGAAATTTGAAATTCCTAGTACCTTGGACTTAAAGGTCTATGATGACTCAAACACTGAAGTCGACGACGAGGCGTTTTAGTTTCTTCTAAAGAAACCAGACCTGGGTGTGTTGGAGATTTGTTCACCCCAAGACCCAAATCCTGAAGGTGAGTTGCTAACATGGAGCCTTATAGCCTCATCCATACAGTCCTGGCTGCTTGAAGCCTTTTTACAACGCATCCGCGTTTCCGGGTTCCCGTTTTTTCACTCTGATTGGCCAGGTCATGTGACATGACCGGCAATCGTGGGACGGCAAGTTTCTACACTGGTTAAGGGCACTCTTCGAAGTTGGTTAAGGTTAGAGTTTGTCTTAGAGCGTGACGGCAAGTTCTTTCGCCGGTTAAGCTTAGGCACTCTTTCGAAGTTGGTTAAGGTTAGAGTTTGTCTTAGAGCATGGCGATAGAACGCCAGGTAGTTTGCAGGCTGTTCGACGCGGAAATGGGCAAACACGCTATTGGGCGCACATGTCACATGACCTGGCCAATCAGAGCGCCGGAAACGCGGATGCGTTGTAAAAAGGCTACACGTGTCCTGGCTAACCTAAAATGTCACACAGGTACTGTATATTTTTGTACTTTGAAATGATCTTTGTATATATGCCCAATGTAATGTAACGTGTGGATCCTTCCTAATCTAATGTGGCCTTTTTACATTACACTTGTCACAAACATTCCTCTCTTGCTAATCACACTTATATGTCTACATGATTGTTAGATTCAGTGAGGACCTCTGCAAGCAACTCCAGCCAAAGCTCCGTTCTCAGCTCTGGTGCAGACAATGCGGGGGAGTCTGATGACACCATAATTTTGCAGTCTAGTCCTGCTCCAAGAAACGGTGCTGACCTGACTCGTCTCACTCTGGTAAGCTTTGCATATGACTGTTTGAAATGGAGATGGTGACTCTGATAAAGGGGTAGCATGGGGATGGCCAAGTACAATTGGGGAGAAAATGGGGGGGGGGGGGGTTCATGGTTTACATTTGTCACCTTAACCCTTTCACTGCCGCACAACAGCAGGTTAACCCTTTCACTGCCGCACTACAGAAGGTTAACCCCAGGCATGCGTTGTTCATGGCACGGGGTACCACTCAGTGGTACCTCACTGAGTATTAAAGATTTGAGCAGAAGCGCGTGCACGCACATGCACGCGCTCGCGAGAACGCGCTGCGCTCGGCTCGGATCGTTGTGTTTACCTGCGGCGCTACCTCGCATTATCATAACAATAGCCGCTATAGGCTGGTGTCTTCAACCAGTCTGGGACTCTTTGTTCAACCCCCCACCCACCACCACTCACCCCCGGACAACAACACACTCTGCAAACAGCAGCAACCCGGGACATTCCATATCTACATCACAAACTTCGGGACTGAGTAGATAATTAATTAATCTTCTCTTTATTTTTATTATTTATATTAAAACTGAATCAAACCATAAACAAGGTTGCCTGTTGGGATGTTAGATCCTAATGTGAAAAACTGATTTTATATGTCTGCACTTTATGTGCTCATTTTATGCCTGTCTTAATTCTGTTGTGAAGCACTTTGAGCTGCAGTTTCTGTATGAAAGGCTATACAAACAAAGTGTATTATTGTGCGCGAGGGAACATATGCGCATGCGCGCGGGGCCGCGCGTGCGTGTGCGCGCGCGCGTGCGCGCGGCGTCATTATCCTGCGTGGCGGCTCAGCCCATAATAACAACGCAACGCTGGTTAACCCTTTACTATCACACTACCGACGGTAACCGTCAGTAGTGTGATAGTAAAGGGTTAACCTTCTGTATTGTGGCAGTGAAAGGGTTAAATATACTTGGCCACCAAATTTAGGGGCCTGTGGGAACAATGCTTAAAAATATGACTGTCTATCCATGTGTGTCCCCCCCCCCCCCCTTTTTACTCCCGCTTAGATCAGTGGTTCCCAAAGTCGGGGTCGCGACCCAAAGGTGGGCCGCGAGCAGCCACGGGTGGGCCGCGAGATGATTTAAAAAAAATAAAAAAAAATAAAAAAAAATAAAAATAAATATTTTTTTTATTTTTTATTTTTTTATTTTTTTATTTTTTATTTTTTTATTTTAATTTTTTTTGTCAGGCCACTGAACTTAGAAGCAGGCCAGGACAGTGTTTCTAGTTGTATTCTAAAATTCTATTCTATTGTATTCTAAAATGTGACTATATGGTTTTATATTAACTTAATAAATAAACAAAAACGAAAAATCTACTTATTTCAACGAACATTTCAAACTAAATAACAGATTATGCACATAAAACGCTGAAAACAACCGAAGCAACAATAGTATTTTAATGAGGCTATTATTATTATCATTATTATTTTGCAACAAGTTAGCCCTCTCATAAATAGCACATATAAATGAATAACTAACTTGAACTAACTTAATAGGATTGAAGTGATATTTGGCTTAAAAAATCGGTCGCCTGGCAAAAAAAAAAAAAAAAAAAGCCAGACGATGTGCATTGGGCCGCGGCTCTCTAACGCCTTATTTTCTGGGCCCCGGCCTGAAAAGTTTGGGAACCCCTGGCTTAGATGACTGAAAAGATTCTGAGGGACACAGCTGGAGGAGAGAGGATCATTGCCGATTATGCTCGGACAAAAAGCCTAACGGATACCAGAAGACGCGACATGGTGAAGATATTGGTTGCGCACATGGCAAAAGAGCATGGGTATGTTGTCATCTAAACATTACGCACCCAATACACATCCTCCTTTTTGCAGAATTGGTAAATGATAAATGGTTATCCAAAGCGCTTTACATAGACTGTGCAGAAGGCATTGGCACAGCAATACTTTTGTTTGGATCTCATACTTGTGTGTGTGTGCACTGTAGGACGAGTCCTTCAAGGCGTGTTAAAGAAGACTACGCAAAGGGCATCACTGCCTTATTCCCATACCTGGCCGATCCCCAGGGCAATTTGGGATATGTAAGTACATCAGGGAAAAGTGCAGAGAGACATTTCATCGGCGACTCAGTGCATGTGTGTGTGTGTTCCTGTGGGTGGCCCATCTTGCGTGTGTGTGTTAAAACTGCATGACAAATAAAGACTTCTAGTCTAACAATTATTATGTTTATAGTTCATTCTTGTTATATAATTTCTAGGGATGTTCGATATTGACTTTTTTACCGATATCCGATATACTGATATTGTCCAACTCTTTAATTTACAATACCGATATCAACTGATACCGATATATGCAGGGTTTCTCCCCCCCCCCCCCCCCAAAAGGAATAATTTCAGGTAATTAACATTAGGCTACATATCTCTTGTTGTGGAATTAACACAACATTATGCATAACATTATCCAATCACATGCATGGTACATAAAACACCAACCCCTTTACTCCTCACTTCTCTGGAATTGCTTAAAATAGGGCTGTGCGGAGTACGATTTCAACTAAATATTTGTTAACATTTCTGTATGCTGACCATTTCTCCTAACCTCAACAATTTCAGAACCACAGATGTCCTACCTGTTGACCTTGATTTTAGCAATTCTTCAGAGAAGGGCATGTGTTAAGTTTTAAGGAGAGAAATAAACACATTTACACATGCCCATTTAAACCAAATAACACTTTTTTTTCTCTTTTCTTCTTGTGTTTTAGGAGCAGTATTACAATCCAGTAGATGGGAGTGGGTTTCTGGCATGGAGAGTGAAATCACTTCAAAAAGTAGCATCAGAGGGACAAAAGAAGAACCGTAATGTTCAGCCACTGATCGGTATGTAATTTTGATTGTCCCAGTCCACTGTTTATCTAGCAACTGTGAAGATGGATCATTATAGTAAATGCATATCACTGGAAAGTATTGCAGCAGTATGTGTGGTTTCTACACTGTTACAGGTGGTCCAAATTATGGCGACAAGAGCCCCCTTCTGTGAGGAAAACTAGCTAACCACAGACCCCAGTGTCGTGAGGCCAGTGCACTGATGAAGCATACAACTGATGAAGCAATCATCAAGGAGAAGATGAAACAGACCTTCACCCATCGCCAAGAAATGGTGCATGACCCAATTAAGTCCTCTGAAATATTCACCACCTTTCCACGATTCCTAGACATCACAGGAATGGTATGTGGCTCTTTAACTGCCTTGCATTAAAGTCTAACTGAAATTAAAAATGACCTTTTTAAACAATTTAGATCACATCCCTGGTCATAGGGTGAACCTATTTAATAGGGCTGTCCCTGACTAAGGATTTGGATGGTCGACTAGGATTGTCAAAAAAAAAAAGAAAAAAAAATTATAATCTTTTTTATTTTATTTTTTATCATTCCATTTGGGCTGTGGGGGGTGCTTAATGTCTGAAGGAGTCGACTGAAGGCTTCTTGTCCTCTGCAAAAGCATGCAATTGGTCCACTGATGGATACATCTTGATATTTGTCTAGTATAGTGTGTTCATTAGATGGGTGAAATCCTCTTTCAATGCCTCTGTGCCTGTTTTCGTAGGCAGTTAGCCTCTGGTATGCATGCAATTAGCGTTAGCCAAGCTTCTATGCCTCTTTTCTTTTGAAAAAAAATTATATATATATATATTTTTTTTATATATTCGACTAAGAGGTTGGCCAGTCGACTACGGCCCCTTTCGACCGATTAGTCGATTAATAGGGGTCAGCCCTACTATTTAACAATGTATGACAAAAAAATGTCAACCATGTTTTATTCCATCTTGTCTGCAGATTGAGCAGGATTTCAGTCTTGGTGATGACATCTCTGCAAAGTTCCTGGAGAAGTGGCCTACTTTCTGTAGGCAGAAAGTCCTTGAACAAAGCCGTGGCCTCACCCAGACCGGCGACCTTCAAGACCTGCTTCAGAATGCTGAATCCACAACAGACACAATAGAACTGAACAATGGTATGCTTGAATTAAAGGAATATAATAATGGAAGGGTGAATTGTTTTTTAAACAAATGGAAACACAGCTTTTAGTCAAATGTATTTCTGATTGGGGCGGCTACGTGGCATAGTGGGCAAGGCGCTCGCCACGAATGACGGAGACGCTGGGCTTGCCTGTTCGAGCCCAGCGCTCCACATTGCTTTCAGTTTAGCTGGCCGTTCATACTAATACACATTGGCCGTATTAGGGGGTGGGAAACTGATGGGTGGGGATCGGGCGTTGTGGACAGCGACTCCTACAGGTAGGTTGGTGCGCCTTCGCAGTAGAATCAGGAAGTGTCGGGGGCAGCGTGAGCCTCCCACGCGTTACTCCTCGCCACTGAGAGATCGAGCTGCGCAGGTGAAAAGATGCGACTGCTGTTACCTCAAGTACCGGAGGGGACTTGTGCTATGTATGACTTAGTCCACATTGCAGCCGGCTTGTGGGAGGCAAGAAACAGCGTGCATGACAGGGGAGGGTTGAATTGGATGATACGAAAATTGGGATGGGAGAAAATATATAGAAAATGGGAGAAAAAGTGGATACAAAAAAAAATTATTTCTGATTTTTTTTATTACATTTTTTGTATTTTCAGGATGGGACAGTGAGATGGCCTCCCTCTTGCTTGTCCACCTCATGCCACCATCACCTCAGGGCCGCAACAAGAGACCGGGAAAGCTCTCAGCCAGACAAGCCATTGACTACCTTGTGAAGTTCATAAAGGTAAGGTTACAGTTGCCTATATTATCGGCCGATATTGGCATTAAAATGTGATATAGGAAAAATAGCGGTATCGGTAAAAAAAAAATTAATAATTTTTTTTACATTTCTATAACCAACCTTTATTTACCCAGGCAAGTAAGAACAAATTCTGATTTTATTTATTGTCAAAAGTATGCATAATGTTATGTTAATTCCACAACAAGACATATGTAATGTTAATTACCTGAAATTATTCCGTTTTTTGGGGGGGAAACCCTGCATATATCGGTATCGGTTGATATCGGTATTGGAAATTAAGAGTTGGACAATATCGGTATATCGGTAAAAAAGCCAATATCGAGCATCCCTAGTTACAGTTAAATTAAAGTATAAGAAGGATCACTGTTCTGTCTAGGGGTGCACGATATTGATTTGTTGACCCCGATATCGATACCGATAACTTTCTGCTCCTCAAGGTCGATACCGATAACCGATATATATATTTATTGTATTATAATTATTTATTTTTTTATGTATATTCCTGTAGTTTTGACCTAACCAGATTTATCATGACATGAGCGTTACTATATGAACAAAACAAAGCCAAGAGAACAGTTTTGACTCTTCAAATAAAGTGACTATATTTATTTTTCCAAATAAATATAATTTGAGTCGATCACAAAATTCACAATCCGTCAATGTCATTAACAATGTGTTTCCCTGAACAACTAAAAACCAACAGGTATTGTGCTTTGTCAGTAGGGATGCTGTTCACATTTGAACCGATACGGTACCGGTACCTGTGAATCGATACCGGTACCCAACGGTACCTTTTTCGGTACTTTAGTCTCTAAAAATGTAATCTACCTACCTCAGTTGTGAGAAGAAAAAAATCCAAACTTCAAATAACCACATTTTCGACCGTTTTTGGCTTGCCATTGCCCCGACTGCTTTGTTGTTGAATCAAGTCAAATCCTAAATAAGCATATATTGTGCGTGTGAACGTTGACATGAAAAGAAAAAAGTAAAAAAAAATATTTTTTTTTATTATCAGAGCTATCAATACTTTTATCGGGATGACGTCATAATTGCTGATATCGGCCTGATAATTATCGTACATCCCTAGTTCTGTCCCTAATATTGACCTGCATGATTGAAATCATGCAAAGACCACTGTTTGCAAACCGTGACTAATTTTAATAGCAAGACTAATGAAGTTCTCTTGTCACAGACTGGGACCAGTGTCCAGGGGCATCTGGACAGCATCACGGAGAGCTTTCAACCCTATCTGCTTGCTGTGGGGACCCAGAGGAGTGTGATTCACAAGTACTTCATTGTGATTGACAAACATGCAATCCCTTGTAAGTTATCAGACTCTCTTGCCTCTTTTGATGAGCTTTTCAAAGCTCATTTTGTCTTTGGTACCTCATACAACCGGGATCTGGCCAATGTGTACAACTTCTTGCAAACCGCCGTTTACAAGATCGATGCTGCTACCACTAATGTCAACCCGTGGGTTAAAGAGATGAGGGCTCGGATGCTGCACTGATTTCTTTTTTATACTGAGAGGATATTTTATCTTGGGGCCTCTGATGCTGCACAGACTTTTGATACTGAGAAGATATTTTATCTTGAGGCCTCTGATGCTGCACAGACTTTTGCTACTGAGAAGATATTTTATCTTGAGGCCTCTGATGCTGCACAGACTTTTGATACTGAGAAGATATTTTATCTTGAGGCCTCTGATGCTCCAGTGTTTTTTGATAAGATGTTGTGTTTCATTTGCAAAAACTCTCAGGCAAATGCCAATTCACTGATGAGGCACTTGAGGATGATCCACGGACTTTGTTCAGGAAGGACACTTCGTCTTAAATGTGGTCAGCCTGGTTGTTTACATGTCTTTTGCACTTTTTCTGGGTTTCGAAAGCATCTTAAAGCACGTCATCAACCATGTGATGATCCTGGTGAAGGCCGCTCTACAGCTGAACATTTAGCTGAAAGTTATGTTGATGACTTTCCATCAGGCAGTGCCCCTTCTGACCCAGTCCTTCCAGTCCTTCTTAATAATAGTCTTGTAGACAGCTGTGCTGCAACAGTAGCTGAACTTAAAGTGGCAGGTATAGGTGAAACAATAATCAAATCTTTGGTAACTTCAATGGAAGTGATTGTTGATGATATCCATAATCAAGCAAAACAATATGTGAAGCAGTGTCTATCTTTACAGGAACCTATCAAAAGTGAGGTTGAGTGTAAAATTGATCAGTGTTTTGAAGAAATTGAAAATCCTTTTTGTATCTTAAATTCTGAAACTAAGAGAAGGCAATATTTTACAGAGAAGTGGGGAAGGGTAGACCCAGTTGAATATGTCCTTGGTACAAGATTTGATACCCTGCCCAATCGGACTACTGGAATTTATGATCAGGCTGTTGTTACTGATAAATGTGTTTATATCGCAATTTTGAAAACATTAGACTTTATTTACAAACACCCTAATATAGAAGAGATGATGCAGAGTGATTCCAGTTTAAGAGAAGATCTTCTTAATGACTTGTGTGATGGAGAGTTTTTCAAGAGTGATCCTCTATTTTCAAAACAGAAGCATGCAATTCAGGTGCAGCTTTTCTATGATGATTTTGAATGCTCGAATCCGTTGGGGAGTAAAAAGGGAATACATAAATTAGGAGCAATCTATTTCACCTTGCATAATTTTTCTCCAAAGTACAACTCAATTCTGCTTAATATTCATTTGGTTGCTTTATTCCATGCCCAAGACATTAAAAAACATGGATTTTCTAAAATACTTGCTCCACTTGTGGAAGATATTAAAATACTGGAGAAGGATAGAATTAAGGTCCCATTGTATGATCAGCCAGTGTATGGAACTATTGTCCAAGTTACAGGTGACAACCTTGGTATTCACGGTTTGTTTGGTTTCGTAGAATCATTCAGTGCCAGATATTGTTGCCGCTTTTGTCTTGCTGAGAAAGAGGACTTTCAGAAAGAATTCAAAGAAGATTCACCCAAGATAGTTATGCGAACTCGAGCACTTCATGCAGAACACTGCCAAAAAATGGAGACGACTATTCTGCCCTGTCAAGGCAGACCGCAGTAACTTCCAAACAGTGAAACTGAGAAAAATGGCTTTAAAGTTTTTTGACTTGCCATCCAAAATGTGTTATAGGTAGATAGATGATAGTACCCAGATTTAACATGTATTAATGAAGTAATCTTTAGGCATACAAAAATATGATGTAGTTATTTTAATTAACCCCAAAAAAGCAGATACTGCACTCTGCTGCACGATTTCCTTAAATAATTATACAGGTAATGTACAGGCAAAGTGCAGTAACTTCAAATACAATGTTGTTTTCCCTCCAGCTTTCATAACTTCACCTAGCCATTTTATTTGGATCATCATCATTCCAATATATTCAGGTATTACATTTCATTTTCAAAATGGCTAGGTTAAGTTATGAAAGCTGGAGGGAAAACAACATTGTATTTGAAGTTACTGCACTTTGCCTGTACATTACCTGTATAATTATTTAAGGAAATCGTGCAGCAGAGTGCAATATCTGCTTTTTTGGGGTTAATTAAAATAATTATGTCATATTTTTGTATGCCTAAAGATTACTTCATTAATACATGTTAAATCTGGGTACTATCATCTATTTACCTATAACACATTTTGGATGGCAAGTCAAAACACTTTAAAGCCATTTTTCACTGTTTGGAAGTTACTGCGGTCTGCCTGGGTTTTGAGTGTGATTTTGTAGTTACTGCAGTTTTTAAAACCCCATATCTCCAAAACTGAGCGACATTAACATCTGAAACTTGGTCACAAGATAAAACATTTATTGACAAGGTCAATTTCACTCATAACTAAATTTTAACTTTTTTCAAGTTACTGCGGTTAGCCTTGACAGGGCAGTATTGGTCTTCCCTATGTGATGGGAGTTAAACGTTCTTGCATTCTAAATTCCTTGCAGTACTTCAATACATGTGACAATTTCTCTGTCGATATAATGCATGATATCTTGGAGGGCGTGGCACAATATGAAATGAAACTGCTAATACTACACTTGATTAAAAACTACACAACATCAAAGGAAATAGACTTGAGAATTAAGAGCTTTAACTATGGTTACCTGGAACAAAACAACAAGCCACCTGCATTGAAGTTAGTAGAGACCTCAAATGACTTGGGGTTAAATGCAATCCAATCTTGGTGTTTACTTCGCAATCTACCACTTATCTTTGGAGACTTGGTTTGTCCAAATGATCAACACTGGTATTTGCTTCTGCTGTTGCTTTAAATAGCAGATATTGTATTTTCTCCCAGGTTATCAACTGGCATTACTATTTATTTAAAACACATGATTGCAGAGCACCACGGGTTATTCAAGCATTTGTTTCCCAACAGGAGGCTACTACCAAAGCATCATTTTATGGTGTACTATCCTACATGTATTCGTAAAATTGGACCACTTTTGCTTGTCTGGTGCATGCGCTATGAAGCGAAGCATAATTTCTTTAAAAAACAACTAAAAAGCTTCAAAAATATAACTAAAACATTGGCAAAGAAACACCAAAGTCAAGTAGCATACAATTGGCAGACATTTGATCCCAACAGACTGGTGCTTGGTCCAAGTAAAATGGTAGCATTAAATGTGATGGACAGAGGCTGTGAGATAGCGGAGACTCTTCAGGTACCAAGTGACACCAAGGTGTTAAATGTTAGACGGGCCAAACACCATGCAAATATGTATTGTCCAGGTTTAGTTGTTTGTCTTAAAGTTCTTAGTGCGGTTCCAGTTTTTCACAAAATCCACCGTGTTGTTCTTAAAGATGAGAGGTTACTGTTGTTTACATTTGCACTACAAACCGTGTCTCTGGATGACCATTTTTATGCATTTAAAGTTGTGTGTACTACAGATGGACCTCATGTAGTTGATGTCAAAGAACTTTTGTTTTACAAAGCATTCGATATACAGATGTCATACAGTGATGACGATTCAAGCTCATTTATTGTTCCATACTGTTTCCTGTGATTTAAAAAAGGAAAAGAGAAAATCACTAAGCTCTTGAACTATTGCACTGGGGATGAACACTATTAGTTTTCTTTTATTTCTTTGGGGTGAACAGATGCTGCTGTCACTTTATAGAGGCCAAAATGTACTTGATCGATTACTCTCCCCATGAAGCCTTAATTGAAGTCATGGTGATTTCTTTTTGTTGCATTCCTGAGCCAATAATTTGATGACTGGCTTGAATTATTGGCTCAGGAATGCGACAAACAAACAAATCTCCATGAATTCAAGGATTCATGGGGTGTGTAATTGATAGATTTCTTTTTTTGGGTGAGCTATCTCTTTTTAAAAGGGTGCAGATGCTGCTGTCACTTTACAGAGGCCAAAATGTAATTGTCTTTTATTTATGACCTTTTTTCTATCGATTACTCTCCCCATGAAGCCTTAATTGAAGTCATGGTGATTTCTTTTTGTTGCATTCCTGAGCCAATAATTTGATGACTGGCTTGAAATATTGGCTCAGGAATGCGACAAACAAACAAATCTACATGAATTCAAGGATTCATGGGGTGTGTAATTGATGGATTTCTTTTTTTGGGTGAGCTATCCCTTTTTAAAAGGGTGCAGATGCTGCTGTCACTTTACAGAGGCCAAAATGTAATTGTCTTTTATTTATGACCTTTTTTCTATCGATTACTCTCCCCATGAAGCCTTGAAGTCATGGTGATTTTTGTATATAATGGAGTTGTTTGCAGAGGGGCTCACTGAATCTAACAATCACGTAGACATATACCAAGTGTGATTAGCAAGAGAGGAATGTTTGTGACAAGTGTAATGTAAAAAGATCACATTAGATTAGGAAGGATCCACACCAAGCAAGTTCTTCCTCAGACGCGTATAGAAACAAAGATCTTTTCAAAGTACAAACATATACAGTACCTGTGTGACATTTTGGATGAGGCTATAGGCTCCATGTTAATAAGCAACTTGGGGTGAACAAATCTCCAACACACCCATGTCTGGTTTCTTTATAACAAACTGAAACGCCTCCTTGTCGACTTCAGTGTTTTAAGTCATCATAGACTAGGTACTAGGAATTTCAAATTTCTTGGCAACTGAAGACAAAGATTGCACAAGCTTATTGATAAATCTTATTTTATTAATGACCTTTTTTTCTATCGATCGCCCCTTGAAGTCATGATTCTTGTTCACACGCTGTTGTAAAACTGTTTGCATCCCAAAGGATATGCCTGTTGCAAATAAAAGTGCATTGTTAAATACTGATTTCTGCTTTGACCCCGTTTATTTTAAATGTATTATTCCAGAGTAAATTATTATTTAATTCTATATTGAGTGAAATATGATATTCTATATTGAGTGAAATCTATTCTATATTGAGTGAACTACAACTCCATATTGAGGGAATTACAACTCTATATTGATTAAAATACCACTATATTGAGTGAAATATAACTTTAAATATCTCTATATTGAGTGAAATATAACTTAAAATATCTCTATATTGAGTGAAATATAACTCTATTGAGTGAAATATAACTCTATATTGATTAAAATACCACTCTATATTGAGTGAAATATAACTTAAAATATCTCTATATTGAGTGAAAAATAACTCTATAGATTAAAATAACACTCCATATTGAGGGAATTATAACTCTATATTGAGGCAATTACTACTCTTATACAGAGTCAAATACAACTCTATTGATGGGATCACAACTCTACGGAGTAAAATACAACTCTGTGTTGAGTGAAATTATGTTAGAGTTGTTTTTACTTTATGCTAAATGGAGCAAATTGGCATTTTGTAGAGTTAAATGTTGACACTAAATGGAGTAGAAATAACTCTGAAGATTTAACTCTGTGACAAGAGTCAATTTGACTCTATTTTGATTCAGAGCCAATACTGTCTTTTTGGGAGTAAAATTTAACTAAATTTGAGTAAATTTTACTCTGCGAATTTTCCTGTGAATGAAATGCACGTTCTATAGCGCCTCCCGGAGGGCAGCAGCTGGAAGATATGGTGTGCTGGGTGAGTGGGGTCAGATAATTTGTCTTGCTCTTCTTATTGTACTTTAGCTGTGGAGTGATTTGAGTGATGGGAGGGGGGTGCGGATTATTTTGGAGGATTTATTGATTATTCTTTGCAGTTTGTTTTTGGAGTGAATGTCCAGAATGCAGTACCAAACTGTTATGGAGAAGGTGAGGATGCTTTGTATGATGACCTGGTAGAAACCGAGCAGGAGATGTTTTCTGATTCTGTATTTTTTGAGCTGGGGGAGGAAGTCTTTGATTGGCTTTTTTGTGGATGTGGTCTATGTTGGTTTTCCATTTGAGGTTGTTGCTTATGTGGGTGCCAAGAAATTTGAAGGAGTCTGTGGTGATTATGGGTTTGCCCGAGATGAATACAGGGGTTTTGGGGTTTGGCTGGCGTCTGAAGTCGATGATGAGTTCTTGGGTTTTAGATGAGATTGAGGATGAGGTTATTGTCTGTGCACCAGGTGACTGTATGGATCTGTGTACGGTATTCTGTTTCATTGTTGTCTGTGATGAGGCCTACAGTATGATGGTTGTGTCATCTGCATATTTGTAGATTTTGACGGAGTTGTGGAGGGATATGAGCAGGTTGGTGTATAAGGAGAAAAGCCAGGGTGAAAGGACGCAGCCTTGGGGGGCTCCTGTGCTGAAATATAGAGGGTGGGATGTGATGTTGTTGATTTTGACTTTCTGTTGTCTGTTAGAGAGGAAGCTGTGGATCCAGTGACAGATGCAGGGGTCAATGTCTGTAGAGCCATGTCAAGAGCCAATCACGCAGTCATTCAGTATTGTCTTCTACAGTAGGACTTACTACTTACCTAATACAACAAGTAATTAGAATAATAGAAGCCTACTGCTGGAAAGAATAATTTTGCATGTATATATACAGTACGTGTGTGTGTGCTTGTGCGCTGAGGCTGCCTCACTAATGCATTTATTTCGTTTAGCAATGAAAGGAATACATGGTAAATGGTAAATGGCTGCTTTTTTATATAGCGCTTTTATCCAAAGCGCTTTACAATTTGTTACTCACGTTTTTACCCATTCACTCACACATTCACACACCGATGGCGGATGCAACCATGCAAGGTGCCAACCTGCTCATCGGGAGCAGTTAAGGGTTAAGTGTCTTGCTCAAGGACACATCGACACGCTGCCCAGGAGGAGCGGGAATTGAACCGGGAACCTCCAGATTGCCAGACGACTGCTGTACCTCCTGAGCCACTGGCGCCCCAAATACATCAAACCAACAATAAATATGATCATAGAGAAGAAGACCGTATATGGCCTTATTAATACAGTATATTCCACTATACAGTAGCTATATCCACGGTGATCGGTTTAGTTCTTATTTGTTTAGTTTACAGTGTGTGTGTAATGCTCACGATGCCTCATTGAGTCAGGACTATAAATGCAAAACGTAATTATTAATTATACAAATATTGTCGTATTATTAGTGTCAGAACAATATTGTGTCTATTACTAGGCTTGCTTAAATTGTGATGAAACAAAGGAGAATATGAATTATGATTTTTCTTTGCATCTTTGACAGTGAATAACACCATGCTAAAAATGACCAGACATGAAATGTTCGTAGATGAAATAGACGTTCAGTACCTTCTTGATTGATTGATTGAAAACTGTATTAACAGATTGCAGAATGGGTACAGTACAGTACAGCTCAATACATACAATTGTTAAGGGGATGCAGACCGCTATGAAAACCAGAAACAATTTTTTTTCTCGTAAAAGTCAGTCAAAGCTTACCAAAAGCAGGAGCAGTGAACTCCAAGCCCACGTGACTTTACTCAAACTGGAAAGAAACAGACTAAGAAATGACGTAAACTCCATGATCAAAACAGCAAAAAAATATTTCATCAATGACAAAACCGAGGAAAACAAAAACAAACCATGTGAACTTTGGAAATGACTCAATAATCAAATACGCTGCAGTAAAAAACTTAAAACCAGATTCTCAAACATAAACATAAAGACGGACAACACGCTCATCACAGACAAGCTGGATGTAGCCAATTACTTAAACATTTTCTTCACAAACATAGCCACAACACTGGTAAACAAACTACCCTCCCACTCAGGGCATTATGGGGTAGAACACATAGTAGCATACTACAAGAACCTAGGGGTCCACAAAGACAACTTCAAACTGGAAATGGTAACAACAGATGAGGTACTAAAAAAAATTAGCGCCCTCCAACCGAACAAGGCCACTGGCCATGACAACATCCCCTCCAAATTCCTCAGAGACTCAGCAGCCGCCATCACCCCATGTCATCACACACATAATAAACCTCTCCATAAAACAGGGACACGTCCCCAAGGACTTCAAAATTGCGAGAGTAACACCCCTGCACAAAAATGGCAGTAAATTAGACCCAGGCAACTACCGCCCTGTTTCTATCCTTACCTCCATCTCGAAAGTCATGGAAAAAATAGTATACGAACAGGTCGAAAAGTACCTCGCAGAAAAAAATCTAATCTACGAATTCCAATCTGGCTTCAGAACATCCCACTCCACTGACACATGCCTTCTCTATTTAAACAACCACATCAAACAAGAGGTGGACGCGGGCAAATACTGCGGCATGGTCATGCTGGACCTTGTAGCGGTGGTCAGCCCAATATAATCTAAATGTAAATGTTACAGTGGTGTATTGGGCGCCAGACAGGCTAAAACCTGTGAATAAATTAAATAAGCTAAATTAAAGCTTACTGTTGTTACCGGCAAGCTCCAGGTAACCTCCACTACAAAAAACAGCATGTGATAAGGTTTGAAATATTGAAATAAATAAATTTCCCTATATGGGAAGAGCAAGGCATACACTCATTAGGGGATATTTTTAATAACCAGGGCTTCTGTAGTTATGGAGAAATATGCACAAAGTTTAACCTCACCGAGTCCACATGGCTTTTTTACATACAGTTACGCCTATGTTTGAAGTCTCACGGTGTTCCATTACACATACCAGTTGAACACCACAGATACCACAAATTTTTCTATGAAAGAGAAACATTGGGAGGTTTTGTATCAGGTTTTTATTATCAATTACTAACGTCCTTGTATGAAACCCTTCAACTAGACACTGTCTGGAGGAGGGATATTTCAGACCTGGAAAGTGACTTTGATTGGCAAGAAGCATGGGCAAATGTCCGTCTTACATCAAGGAACCCGGACCATCAACAAATCAATCTTAACTATATTCACAGGACATACTTGACTCCTATAAGACTGAACAGAATGGGCCTGAAACAGGACTCAAAATGCTCCCAATGTACAAATGGAGACGTAGGGACATTTATGCACATGTATTGGGACTGCCCACCAGTTAAGGCATTCTGGAAAGATGTGACCCATCAATTATCAAAACTCGTATCTTGGAATATACCAGTACACCCCTCTGTATTGCTTTTAAATTATGTTTTTGAGTTTGCAGTAAATCCACAGCTAAAGAGATTGGTCTTATCGGGTATCACAGTAGCTAAAAAACTGATCGCATCACGCTGGTTTCAACCGGAAAAAATTTGCCGGAAAGTTTGGTCTCTTACATATCTCGATGTGATATATCAAGAAATATCTACAGCAAGAATTCTGGGTCTCAACGAATCCAAAATGTCAATGTGGGTAGAAGTGGTGGAGAGAATAAAAGCTAGCTTATAATGGTAGTGTCTGGTTAGGAGTGAGGGATAATGGAGGTACTATCCAAGGAGGGGTCCGGGAGGGGGGGGTTCGAGCTGGAGCATATGTGTGTAGGGTTTTAGAAAATAGGTATTGTAGTTATGGAGAAATATGCACAAAGTTTAACCTCACCGAGTCCACATGGCTTTTTTACATACAGTTACGCCTATGTTTGAAGTCTCACAGTGTTCCATTACACATACCAGTTGAACACCACAGATACCACAAATTTTTCTATGAAAGAGAAACATTGGGAGGTTTTGTATCAGGTTTTTATTATCAATTACTAACGTCCTTGTATGAAACCCTTCAACTAGACACTGTCTGGAGGAGGGATATTCCAGACCTGGAAAGTGACTTTGATTGGCAAGAAGCATGGGCAAATGTCCGTCTTACATCAAGGAACCCGGACCATCAACAAATCAATCTTAACTATATTCACAGGACATACTTGACTCCTATAAGACTGAACAGAATGGGCCTGAAACAGGACTCAAAATGCTCCCAATGTACAAATGGAGACGTAGGGACATTTATGCACATGTATTGGGACTGCCCACCAGTTAAGGCATTCTGGAAAGATGTGACCCATCAATTATCAAAACTCGTATCTTGGAATATACCAGTACACCCCTCTGTATTGCTTTTAAATGATGTTTTTGAGTTTGCAGTAAATCCACAGCTAAAGAGATTGGTCTTATCGGGTATCACAGTAGCTAAAAAACTGATCGCATCACGCTGGTTTCAACCGGAAAAAATTTGCCGGAAAGTTTGGTCTCTTACATATCTCGATGTGATATATCAAGAAATATCTACAGCAAGAATTCTGGGTCTCAACGAATCCAAAATGTCAATGTGGGTAGAAGTGGTGGAGAGAATAAAAGCTAGCTTATAATGGTAGTGTCTGGTTAGGAGTGAGGGATAATGGAGGTACTATCCAAGGAGGGGTCCGGGAGGGGGGGGTTCGAGCTGGAGCATATGTGTGTAGGGTTTTAGAAAATAGGTATTAGGGTATGTCCTATATAAGTATTTGTATAATTGTTAATTTCGCTGGATATACACTGTATACGGTTAAAATATTATTATAGACTTTTTTTTTGTCTTGTTTCTGTACTTGCATGTAATTTTAACCACCTTGACTGTTAGTTTCATTATGCATTATGTGTTGAGTACTGACTTTTAATAATTTTTGTTTTGCAATAATAAAAAATAAATATAAAAAAAAAAAAAAAAAAATGAAATAAGAGGCAGGCAAACAGTATTCAGGCAAATAATATACTGTATTCAAAATAATCAAGTGCAAAACAGATACATAGAATACAAGTGAAAAGGGGTAATGAGTAAAATAAATAAACAGTCCAGATTGGGGATTGGGTGTGTGCTCCTGGGCTTGAACTATGACCTCTGCCAGTGGGTCCTGGACTTCCTGACGGGCAGACCCCAGGTGGTAAGAGCAGGCAACTGCACCTCCTCATCCATCACGCTCAACATAGGGGCCCCCCAGGGCTGTGTTCTGAGCCCCCTCCTCTACTCCCTGTACACACATGACTGCGTGGCACAGCGGAACAACAACACAATCATCAAATTTGCTGATGACACAGTAGTGGTGGGCCTGATCTCTGCCAACGACGAGAGGGCCTATCTGGAAGAGGTAGAGAATCTGTCACAGTGGTGTCAGGAGAACTGCCTCTCCCTGAACGTCAGCAAAACAAAAGAGATGATTGTGGACTTCAGGAGGTCGGGGGTCAAGGACTACAGCCCCCTCAGCATCGACGGGGCACCGGTTGAGAGAGTGAACAGTTTCAAGTACCTCGGAGCTCACATATCCGAGGACTTGACATGGACCACACACATTGACAGTGTTGTGAAGAAGGCACGACAACGCCTCTACTTCCTCAGGCGCCTAAGGAAGTTCCAAGTCAGTCAGAAGATCCTTAGGAACTTCTACTCATGTACAATAGAGAGCATCCTGACCAGTGATGCCAGTAACGCGTTACTAAGTAACGCGTTATTGTAATCTGATTACTTTTCCCCGAAAATAGTAATCTAACGCGTTAATCTTTAAAAGCCAGTAATCTGATTGCAGTTACTTGTCCAAGTGGCTGTGCATTACTATTTCGTTACTATCTCATCATAAATTCATAATGCAGGCGGAATGCAGTATTTTATTTCATTTTCGACAGTCAAAAATACATTTTGAGCTGTTTTTCTTTTGGGAGTGACGTGGTGTGGCAGTGAAAGGGTTAAATACAAGAATGTGTCCCGCGGCGTGACTGGTCCCTCTGTCTGTGAGTGACTCTGCTTTGGTCCAATCACATTCCCCATCCACAGTCTGCGAATCAGAGGCAGAGTAGGGCGGGTCTTCACAGCACGTCATGTGACATATGCGCCAATCGTGTGACAGCAGGGCTCTGTCGTCGGAGAATTCCACCCCAAAACGCTTGGCAAAATTAAAAGTGAAACCGCAAGATGACTTTTGCGGTTTCTGTTCAGAATTCCACCCCAAAACGCTCGTCTAAACGTAGCCTCAGTCACTACTTCACGGCGGAGGAAACAAAATACTGTCTACCGCTAAAAACAGCACATCCAATTGCATTGAAAGCATCTGGAATCACAACACTAGCCGACGCTTCGACTAGGTACAGGAGGGTTGATGGTGGCAGAGCAAAAGCTCTTATTTGCCAGATTTACAGTTAATTTACATGTTAAAGAGAGACTGATTGTATGTTTATAGAGAGACATTTATAAAAACAATTTAATAGTTACAGTTGATATAATTGAATAGTTCAGCCTGCATTTGTTAGATGTGATACACTGGTTTTGTAAAACCACTGGCTGGCTGCTCTAATGCTGTGAGCATCATAGACTGTTGCTTTACCATACTTGATGGTACAGAAGCTGAAGCACTAGTTTAACAATTTACGTTATGTGCAGAGAAACAAGTTAAAAACAATTTATGCACTTTCAATAAAGCGTTTAAAAAAAAACTGTTGGGGGAACGACGACGACTTCGTAACCTAGTTACTTTCAAAGTAACTAAGTTACTCTGATAATCAAGTAATCAGTAAAGTAACTTAGATTACTTTTTAAAGGAGTAATCAGTAATCAGTAATCAGATTACTTTTACAAGTAATCTGTGGCATCACTGATCCTGACTGGCAACATCACCTCCTGGTTTGGGAATAGCACTGCACAAGACCGTAGCAGACTACAAAGAGTGACACGTTCAGCCGAACGCACAATTGGAGGGGGGCTTCCCACCCTCCAGAACATTTACAACAAGCGGTGCAGGGGGAAGGCTAAGAGAATTATTAAGGACTCGAGCCACCCGAACAACTGCCTCTTTGAACTGCTGCGGTCAGGCAAGCGATACCGGAGTCTTAAGGCGAGCACAGAAAGACTCAGAAGAAGCTTCTATCCCCAGGCCATCAGGCTGCTAAACGAACAATAAACACTATGCAACAACCATCAAATGCACACAGCACACACACCCACACGCACACACTCACTTAAACCACACAAACACACTTTATATTTATTGATAAAGGATTTGCACTACAACTCGTACACCTACTGTAAATTGTACCTAAATTGCACCTCATCCCATTTCTGCCTTGCACTATATAGTATTGTATATTAGTACACTGCATAGTATTGTATATTATATGGTAACTCAGTTACGTCTATTCTGCATCGAACATTGTACATATGTCTATACTGAACACTGTGACCTCATTTTTTTTTACTTCTAATTTACATGCTATACTATGTTATTTTATTTCATACTTATATTGTCTTGCACAGTCTCTGGAGCGTAACAGTAAGAAGCATTTTGTATAAAAGTATTCTGTACTTCTGTATGACAACTATTAAAGAAACTTGAAACTTGAAACTTGTGTGTGTATGTGTGTGGGGATAGCAGGCTGGGGTAGGCTGAAGTGGTGGCTGAGGACAGTTTGGAGATTGGTAGGGGGAAGCTGGGAGAACAGGGACACTGGAGATCTTGAGTGAAGGTGGTCAAGTCCAGGATAGTTGGTGGTTTGAAGAGACTGTTCATGGAAGGGGTTAACTTGCCAGCACTGGTGTCCTCTCTTTACAGGTGATACTCTCTTTGATCAGCCATGTTGTAGGCCACAGGATACATGAGGAGTGTGTCACTGTTTCCTCCAAATCGACTTGTTCTTTGCCTTCTTAACTCACATTCTTCTCAGTATTTCCCTTGCTCTCACTTCACTCCTCTCTCCTGCTCTGCGTCCTTGTGCTGCTCCACTTTCTCTGCTTCACTCTGCTCTGCTGCCCATTCTCTGCTCCCCATGCTGCAATCAACTCAGCTGAGTCCTATATGGCAATTAGACTGCCTGCCTTAAAGGGGCAGTGCCAATAGGCTACTCTGCTACACACTTCCCCCCTTGAGAAGATCACCCTTGGAGGTGTGATCCCTGTGTGCGTCTTGGGGCCTTTAACTGTGTGCTGTAGGACCTTACCAGCAGGTTTTCCTGTTGTCTGCTTTCAGACTCTGGCATTTGATACAGCGTTTGACGAACTGGCCCACATCTGTCCACATTCTAGGCCAAAAAGCTACTCCATGAAGTCGTTTGTAGGTCTTGAATATCCCAACATGGCCACTTAGAGGGTTGTCATGATAGTTTTGGAGTATCTGTTGAACCAGGCTCTCTGGAATGTAGATGCGATAATGAAACTGCTTGTTTGACATTTGTGTTTTACGGTAGACTTTGTCTTCCAGGACAACATAACCTTGTCCCACAGTATCATCATCTTCGGCTAGTGCTTTGAAGATTCTTTCAATCTTGTGGTCTTTGTGCTGTTCTTCCAAAATGAGTGCAAGTGATACAGGGAGACTTACAGCATCCTTTTTGCTCGAGTACAGGCGGTATCTTGCACAGGTGGAAATCCTGGAGAGAGCATCTGGAAACTTTTTTAGTTTGTTCTGCTGAAATGCCTTTTCTGGGACTCTCGCCGTGCCTGGCTGAAATGGATAGGTGAAGGGATTGGACTTAAAACCATATTCTCTGTCAGCCACATTGATCTGTAACATGCTGAGGGAAATAAAATCAAGGCCAAGGACGACACCATAAGCCAGGGCTTGTGGAGAAAGTATGGCTGCTGGTAGACTGAACACCTGTCCCTGTAGATCAATTGAAAGGTCTATCCATCCAAGTGGGGTTGCTGCAACACCATTAGCTAGATACAATGGACCATCCATCCATGGTATGAGGTCTTCTTTTGTCTTACCTAATTCCACCCAGAGATATTCATGGATGAGGGTGTAACTTGCACCTGTATCTACTATGGCTTTTCCACGCCATGTACCAATGGAAATAGGCACAACCAGCTGCTGTGGGATAGACGGAGGACTGGGAGAATGGTTCTTTATATTTACTGCTGATATAGAACTGTTACTAGGTTGACTGCTGTATTTATTAGGATGAGTGTAACTGAGGGGTTACAAAACCCTGACTGTATTAAAGATTGTGATAGATTAAACCACTGCTAGTTATGTACTTTAATTACTGGCCAGACAGTACATCAAATATAGATGGTGAACACCCACAAGAACACGGCATTGACACAGAAATAGTATTTGAGGGTAATTTATTATTATTAGGCAACGTTAGGTTACAGAATGAGAATTAGGGTCGCGCTTGTATGGCGAAGAATATACGTAAAGTCAGTCAAGAGCATGAGTCACTAAGAATAGCAGGAATCCTACGATGGGTCTAAGTTGACACCACCTGTCGTATAGTAGCAATTATATAGGGCAACACTGGTACCGACTGAAACAATGGGTTCCCTCCGGGGGTGTAAGGCCTGGAGGGTAGAGGAATGTTCGGGTACTCCGTCTGATTCAATGAGGAATAAAGAGACTCCAGGTACAGGAGTCGGTCCTTGTAAACTCCCTTGATCAGCAGCAAAAGCAATAATTGTAATCCAGATGCTCGACAGCATTGATGACAGCTAGCCAGCCCCGTCCACGAGGCCGACCCGAGTTGTAATCCTCACGAGGTTGAATCCCAAACGATAGTGGAAATCAACGATGCTCTTCTCCGGGTAACACGTTCCAAATCAATATAATCCAACCAGTAATGGTTCTGCAATCGCCGACGCTGGCTCTCCTGTGCACATGTCCAATGCTACACACAAACGAACTGGGTTGCACGATATACAATAAATGAACGACTATTTACTTCACATTAGATTAGGTCGAACTTGACGTTACTTCATTAAACTCTGACACTTTTACTATTCTATTCGCACGTGGTTCTCCACGCTCTGTTAGACGCACGGTTGCTCACTTCACTGTTACCGAACTTGTCACACTGCTTGTTTAGACGAACTTGATGAACTACTGCTGGGCGCACCTGCGCCAGCATATATACTTAAATGATTATCTAGTTCCAAACCTCAGTCTTTGTCTGGTATCAATACGCTGTCTCCGGGCATGTTCTGACATGCCCCAAACTCGCCCATTGCACCTGTCTGAGTGCGAGACTGCCTGGAGCCTAGGGTGCTATCCAATAAGGAGAGCGAATATTACTCTGGTTTGAACGTAGGTAAAGGGATATTCCGTATATATATAAATAATATACAAAGTATATCAAACAATAAAGGTAGATTCTCAGTTTAATCTGGCCCTTCACAACAGCCGCCTCCTAATTAGTCCGCACCTAATTAGTTAAAGGAGACAGATTAATAGTCCAGTCAACTGCTCAATGTCTGTTGTGGGGAGTAGGGCAATCTACAAAGTCAGTGGGTCATGATCGTCATCAGGGGAGTCAGGGAGCCTCGACAACTCTATCAGCCTCGCCACGGGTCGGGGGTAGGTCCGCCCCTGGACAATAACTTCTGCCGCTCTGACCTTTCCGTCGGCACCAGTGATCACTTTGCTTACGCGGCCGGCCGGCCACATAGCTCGGGGTAGTGACTGGTCTATGATCATAACGACTGTGTCCACTTTTAAGTTGTCCCTGTCCTTGACCCGCTTCTGACGGGCTGGAAGGGATGGTAGGGAGCTTAGGAGGAAGCGGGCCCGAGACTGGTTGATCTGTGCTTGGCTGTGTCTCCACATCCTCCGTCTGTTCCTCTTGTTCTTCCGGTGCCCCGTCTGAGGAGGGGCCGGGTCCGGCCGCACCCTCAAGAGGTAGCTTGGGGTTCTGGGTTCGAGGTCAGCTACGTCGCTTGGAGCGCAGCTGAGGGGGGTGGAGTTCGGAAATCCCTCTTCTTGAGCCCACGGTTCTCTCACAGGCTTCTCGTCTAATGTCAATAGCCTCGCAACGGGCTGTACGAGAGAGTGGCCGGTGTCGCTCACCTTTGTGTGCAGGCAGCGTGTAGACGTGGGTTGACTGTCAAGTCCGTAGAGGGGGCCCTGGAGCGTCCACCCCAGTCGGGTCTGAACCGCGACTGGGCATCCTTTAGGTCCGATGTGGGCCGCCTCGATTGGGACAAGGAGGTCCGCGTGGTCGGAGCCTATGAGCAGGGTCGGTGTGGCGCGGTCGATGAGCGGTATAGGTAGTCTGCGTAGGTGCGCGTACTTCGCCATCAGCTGTGGGATGGGGTAGTTGTAGCTTTACAGGCCTATGTCATGGCCTGTAAATGCCTTAGTAATGCTGTACCGCTTCGCGGGCTGCCCGACCGCTGCTATCGTGAATGAGACGTTCTTGCCCTTTATGGTTTTCAGGTCTCGCTGAATAGTACGGATTGTCATTGTTTCTTTGGTACCCCGCAGGCCCAACTGGGCTGCTGCGGAAGCGAGGAGGAGAGTCTTTTCAGACCCATCATCGAGGACGGCGTAAGTGTCCAGGACCTTGTCCTCGTAGCTCAGGAGCACTCTGACCACTTTAATGAGCACTCGGGGGCTCCCGCTATGCTTGGGGTCTACGTGGAGCACTCCTGTTGGTCGGTTGCCTTGTTTGGCTAATCTTCGCTGGTGGGCCCCGCACAGTGATGCGCGGTGAGCGGCGCCCGCCTGGTCCGTCTCACGCCACTGATCCATTTCGGTGGGGTTCAGTGTCTTGTATTCGTCGCACTGTGCCAGCCAGTGTCCGCCGTCGCAGTAAGTACAGACGATCTCCCATTCCTCTCTGGCGGGGGAGTTGTAACTCGGCGGTGGTGGCGCCGACTCGGGGTAGTACGGGGTGGTGCTGTGGGTCCCTGTGTCTGCTGCAGCAGTCAGGACACCAGGGGGTGGTTTCAGGACTGGTCTGTGGTGACACCGCCTCGGCCTGGTACATCACCGTGACGGGCCTACTTTGTTGTCCTGGCGGACGCTTGTTGCTGTCGTGCAGGACCTCCAGGTGGGCGCCGTCGCACTTGCTGCATCTTTTCTTTAGGCGGCACTCAGCTGCCATATGGCTGCGCGCGCAGCGGAAGCAGCGGCGGTTCGCTTTGATCCACTGACTCACCTCGTCAGCGGTCAGCCTCTTGAAGGTGTCACATTGAGACAGCCAATGTTCATTTTCACAGTACTGACAGACAGCCTTCCACTTCTCCTTGACGTGGGTTTTGTGGCTCATCTGCCGTGGCTCAACCTCGGCTTGGTGCATAACTGTCATGGCCCGGCGATGTCGTTGAACCTTCTCGGTCCATCTCTAGGGTCAGAGCCACTCCACACGAATGTGTCCAATCGTAGACTGCTAACTTCCCTGGCGAGGAAGTCAGCTAGGTCTAGGAGGGATGGTTCTGGGCCGTTGGGGTCACTGTGGTCTCTCTGCCGCCGAAAATGCTCTTGACGGGCTGGAGGGAGCTTCTCCAGTATCCGCTCCACGTTAGAATTTGCATACAGTTCATGTCTCCCCTTCTCCTTTTGTGACCCCAGCATCCCCACGAGGGATTGTACCTTGATAGAGAGGTCATCTAGTGCTCTATTGTCTTTGGCTGGGGGGAGGCGGTCGATATCCCGTATTTCTTGGATCACGTAATCCCATATGCGTCCATAGCGCTGGTCGAGGGCCACCAGAGCCGCGGAGTATGGGGTGCTTGAGTTGGAATATGCTAGCGCTATGTTATGCGCTCTGGGAACCTTGAGATGCTTGAGGAGGATGGCATATTTGTACGACTCGTCTGGGACATCGGACATCATAGTCTCCAAACACATGCGTAATTCCGCGTACTGTGCTCTGTCCTCGCGCGTAAAGTCTGGGAACGTCAGTGCGCCAAGGTAAGATGCCATGGATGGCTGGGACACCGATGAGCGTAGGGGGAGAGGCCTCCTGGGCGAGTCTCCCCGTACGTGGGGTCGTGGGTTAGTGCTGGGTGGGTACCAGAGGCCGGGCCCCCAGGTGCTGCTCCTCGGTGCTGACTGTGTATTAAACTCAACCTTGGTTTGGGTCGGGGGTGCGTAACGCAGTGGCTCGGGGCTGGGGTCGGGGCTGTACTGGGCCTCCTGGTCCAAAGTAGGTTCGTGCTGGTGGGCTTGATATCCCTCCTCTTCCTCCGCTAGGTCTTGGAGTCTTCTAGTTAGTCTCTCGGCGACGTAGGCCGGTTCTTCCCGTTGGCTGGGTCCCGTATGGACCGGTCGGGGAGCGGGCTCGGCGACGTAGGCAGGTTCTTCCTGCTGGCTGGGTCCCGTGTAGTCTGGTCGGGGAGAGGGCTCGGCGACGTGAACAGGTTCTTCCTGCTGGCTGGGTCCCGTGTAGATGTGTCGGGGAGGGGAAGGTGCCCTCGACCCGTGTCGTGATGATCTCCGGGAGCTCCGCGTGGAGGAGTGGGGGGTAGCCCTCTGGATCAATTGTTCTATCATCTGCGCCTGCAGGCGGTCCCGCTCCGCTTCGCGCTGTGCATTGGCAGCGTCGCGCTGTGCATTGGCGCGGTCTCGTTCCGCCTCGCGCTGTGCATTGGCGGCGTCGCGCTGTGCATCGCGTTGCGCGTTGGTACGGTCTCGCTGAATGGTTTCTTCAGCCTGGAGGCGCCTCTCTTCCAGTCTGATTGTCATCGCTGTGTCGGCCTGGAGGCGACTCTCTTCTAGTCGGATGCGTTCTCGCTCGTTCTGTTGTTGCGCCTGGAGGCGTTCTCGTTCCACTGCAGAGTGTTCGCGCTCACTAAGTGTCTGTGCTTGGAGACGGTCTCTTTCGGTTGAAGCTGTCAGCGTGGCGATTAAGGCTTGCGCCAGTCTCTGGTCAGCCTCGCTGGGGGATGACACCGATGGAGGTGATCGGGCGTTGACAGGGCTTGGTGGAGACCTGTTCTCCTGGCGCGCTCCGAGGTCTATCTCTTGAGCGCGGTACTCTTCTCGTGGTTGCGCGCCGAGGGCTGTCTCGGGTACGCGCTCTTGGGTTGGTTGTGCACCGGGGTCTATCCCTGGAGCGTTTTCTTTATCCTGGAGCGCTCCGGGGTCTATCCCGTGACGCTGTCTGGAGGTATAGTCACGTCATGTCCCGCTTGGTCCCCCCCGTGAGCTAAGTCAGTTTCGCTTGAACTCTCTGGGGTCTCTACTGGCAGGGCCGCCAAGTCGATAGGAGTGGGCATGCTTAAACTATCCGTTTTATCCGTATTTAACGTCCGTTTAGATAAGCTAGGGGGTAAAACGAAAGCGAAGTCCTCTAGATATGGAGGTGGCTGACGTTTGCGCTGCGGGCGTTCTAGCTTGGGGGAGCCGCTTGGAGAGTGTTCACCGCTGGCCATGTCAATATTAATATTATATTAAATATTACACTGATACCCTCTGGCTCGAAGGACCAATTGTAACTGAGGGGTTACAAAACCCTGACTGTATTAAAGATTGTGATAGATTAAACCACTGCTAGTTATGTACTTTAATTACTGGCCAGACAGTACATCAAATATAGATGGTGAACACCCACAAGAACACGGCATTGACACAGAAATAGTATTTGAGGGTAATTTATTATTATTAGGCAACGTTAGGTTACAGAATGAGAATTAGGGTCGCGCTTGTATGGCGAAGAATATACGTAAAGTCAGTCAAGAGCATGAGTCACTAAGAATAGCAGGAATCCTACGATGGGTCTAAGTTGACACCACCTGTCGTATAGTAGCAATTATATAGGGCAACACTGGTACCGACTGAGACAATGGGTTCCCTCCGG